>NW_026940439.1:0-122393 GCF_032062105.1 Saccostrea cuccullata
AACGACTCCAATGCCCATCCCTTTTACTATTATCTTATAATTATCCTAGGATTTGATCAATTTTAAATTAACATTTCCAAAGAATGCTTAGTAACAGGTTTGGTAAAATTGGATCTAGGTTACTTGACAGAAAATTGAAAACTCAAAAATTAGCAGACGATTGATAGATGACTGACAACGAACAAAAATGCATTAAAACACTCATGGGACCTTTAATAAAGGATAAAAAAAACAAAAACTTACCTTTTTGTTCAATACTACATGTGAGACAAATATGAAAAGTCCCTGGAAAGTAATAAATTGTTAAAATTTTAATAAGTACAATATGTTTCTGCTATGGATATATAAGACCTATTTTAATAAACAAATAAAAGTTGAAAATCAAAACTGTAAGAACGTTTTGAATTGAAAAATTTGAGATTAAAAAATATGTACGTACTTGAAATTAGAAATACAGTATTTCGTTGAAACATTTTAAAGAATAACAAATAAAATAAAATTAAATAACAAACGACACAATTTTCGGCAGCCATCATACCTGTAAGCAATTGGCGATGATGAAAATATACTGGAATACTTCTGCGTTCTCGTTTACAGCCAGGATTCCAAATATCCAGGTAACTCCTAATACCGGTACAAGTGTACCCAGAGACCTTAATCCTGACCTGTTTATACAATAAATAATTGAACAGAATATAATTTTCTTAACTAAAACCTTTATCAAAATGCATCTCTTGTAGTCAACTTTTCCATTTGTTTTATTTTTTAATGGTTTCTTCATTCCTTTAGTAATTGTGTTTATTACATGTGATACATATACCACTTATCCCTTGGTTGTATTTGTATTTGTGTATCTAATACCGAATTCACTGTCATAGCTTTTCTACTAATTTTTGCTTCAAATCTTAACAAATGAGAACTCAGGGCATGTGTCGACAGAGGAAACTCTGCTAACTCTATCCAGGAACGAGGGCCCTGGTTTACAAAAGAACATACATATACGAATAAATCTAAAAGGAAAAACAAAATTCTTAAGGGGGCCGACAGGGGTTTTATTGCGTGAAAACTACAATAGCGAAACTCGGGTTTTGTAATTTTTTTCTGCAATAGCTGCGACATCCAAAGAAAGACATTTTATATTGTATATATTCATATCTGTTTAAATAATTATTTAAAGTAGGATTAAAAAGATTAATTATTGTATTAATGATGCGAACGTCTTTGTACGCTTTATTGATGGAACAGCCACTGATAAAGAAATCTGTACAGGTGACATGCCTAGTGTAGTTCATGCACTGATTAACGCAATGGGTTTTCTTAAGCAATAAAGGAGAAAATATTCAGTGGATGTAAATATATTTGATTAACCAAAAAAAAAAAAAAAATTACAAGTGACTGAAGTGTAAATTAAAGTTTCCTAACTGTATCAAACTCTCTTGTAAAACAAGGTCCAGCTCTCTGGTTGTTTCAGAAGTTCTTCTGTTTGTTTTCTTCGCGTTTTGAAAAGTTTATATTATTTACTATACAATAAGATTGATATTCAGTATGAAAAGGATCATTTTGTTTAAATATGAAATATTGATTTATCATCAGTACTTACACAGCTTTTTTATGAAGTGTTGACTTGATCATTGTAGATGTTGCAAATAAGACACGCATTAAAGATACAATTATAAGTAAATTTATCTGAAAAATGAATTGAAACTCAGGTTGTTTAATTCTGCATAGATTTCTTTTCTACTAAAAGTAAATAAAAATATGCTTATTCATTCATTGTGTTCAATTTTTCAGAGTTTTTGTTCTTGTCCTACGCGATAAATAAATCCGAGTGGAAATGTTCGTCAGAATAATCCTTTTTCATAATTAGATATCAATTGATAAACATGAAATAACCCTCTCCTTTTGCTCTTTTAAGCTTATGATACCCTATTTTACATTCAGAAGAATTCTGACCAAAATGTTTTTAAAGAAAGTTCTTTTACATACCAAGACAATGATGCAAACTGGGACAATAAATAAAAGAAGGGAACCACTTTTCATCGAGAGCCAACAACTAGAAAAAAAAGAGATTCTGTATCAGTTTAAGTTCAACTTTGAGTTCTTAGACAATTGAAATCATGACAATTAAGCTTAGAAATTGAATTTGAAATTACTTTACAACATTTACAATAAAAGAATAGTTTATTCGGTAATATTTAAATCTAAACTTTGCTCTTTATGCTACATTAAAAAAGAAAGAGTTTAAGAGATATGCATCTATGTACACGTGTGTCATGCTTATATTCAGGTTTTGTCAACACTTGTCCTTTTCATTTAATTTACATGTAAACCCTCAATATTATATTACAAAGTTACAATTATAATGTTTTTACATGCAACATACTAATTTTTGGCGTGATAATTATTTCCCCAGAATGCTCCTAAAGTTAAAACCGCAATGATTAGTGGAATACCTGAAACGAAATTGTAGTTCATAAAACATTTGATAATCTCCTAAGAATGTATTCCTCATAGATATGTACAGTACAGGCATACCTAAAGATGACTAAGCATGTCTATCTTACATGTGTTGAGTAATCACAATCACAGTCGAAACTATTAAACCTCATAGATATTAATATAAGTTATTTTGCTTCGCTGAAAGTCATAACTCACCCCATCCTCCCAAAAGAAACCAATGTACTCTGGATTTGGACTTGAAATTGTTCGCCACATGCATTGCGTAATATGTCACGGTTATGCTCATAAAATAGTAGACTCCCATCCCCATCATACAGAAAAAGGTCACCAGGAAAAGATAATGGATTATGGCGGTCATTGCAATGCACAAGTTCTATAAAATTAAAAAAAAATTGATATCAGAATATTTCATTTGCAATCCTTTTTGGATATTTTGAGAGAGAGGGGGGTTATTGTACATTTTATTTTGTCAATGTACAATGTTCTGTATTGTTGTGTAACAAGGAAAGTCACTTTGTCATATTCACTGATTTTCATAAAAGCAACAAAGAGGATAACAAGCAGTATTTTCTGTTTTTTTTTCGGCTTGATTTTGTTATCATAATATTTATATAGATAATATTTAATCATAATATTTATATAGATAATATTTAATTTTTTGTCATCTTATAAATGACTATGTTCACATATGTCATCTTCTAAATGACAATGCTAACACAATATATGTGTTGGGTTATGATTGTGTGGTCGATCTTTATGATAGGAATTTGCCAGATCACCAATGTTGCATAAAAATAATTTCTTCACATACCAATGATGACAGAATAAATTTTACCTCATCATTTGTTTCTTCCACAGCCGAGATAAATATCACATAGGATAAAACCAAGGATACACAGAGATTTAACAGTATGACATTTTGATCACTCTTTATATGTCTGAAATATAATGTTTTATTCATTAAAAAAATAATTTCAAATAATTCTTATTTTGAATGAAATTATTCAAGTCTGAACGTAACGTACTTCCATATCATGGCGTAGATTACTACGGTTAAAACTGTAAAAGCAATGGACACGATAATTCCCACGAGAGATAACGTCTTAAGCGAGGTTTTGTCTTCCTTATCCTAAAATAAATGAAGTTCTTGGAATGTGAATTTGTTTATTTTCGTTTTTATCCAACAAGAAACTATACCGCTCTATATTAAAAGAGTCTCATGCTTTGATGGTCTTGTAGATATTAAATCCTCTAAGCTAGAAATGCTAGATTCACACCTTGGGAACTTCATAGCTAGGTTACTAAAAACTTTCTTACTGATGTATATGGTCTCATCAGAATGGCAAAATTGGTCAGATGTGTACACTGACAAACTGTTCTCCTGCTATTGGAGGAAACTACTTTGCAGCCTTTGGATGACCACTTGCTGAGATAGAAAACAAATTTAAAATCTTATTTAAAAAAAATATTCATTAGTCAACTTGAAATTATTCTGATGATTTAAGGAGGCTGGGGGGTTAATGAAATTAACCACCAGATATAACTTGATTTTTTTTAGATTTGATATCTTAAGTTGTCAATTATCATTTGGCAAAGAAAAATTTCCAAAATTTTAGCTTTGAAATTTGATAATTTTTGTATATCTTCATATGGAGCTCTTCTTTTAAAGGAGATCATTGTCTAAAAATTGCCACAACCCCCCAGTCCCTTTAATCCTTGATATTTTTTTGTCGGTGGAACGAGGGAGAGGAAATGCTTCATTGCTTAGTCACTACAAAATTAGTTTTAATTTAGACATTCAATTTACATCAAATTTTCATTTACATTCAATTCTTTCTTTGATAAACAGAGTCGTAAAGAAAAATTCTTATTAAAAAAAGAGCTCAAACAACAGAGATAAGTCTATGATACAAACAAGACAAAAAAGCGACGCGATTTTGAAACACTCGACCCCCACATGGCAGTTCATGAGTACAATTTTATAAAGTACATAAAGGATAAACTCTAGGGTCACTGTCATAACCAATAATACCAAATTGTTTAAAAGGAAAACTAAGGTGAAATAAAAATGCTATGGCATTAACAAGATATTTATGGCAGTAAAGAAAGGTATTCGAAATAAATTCTATCGAACAGTAAGTTACCGGATTAACACTAATCCAAAGTGATACCTTGTCATAGGAAATCCATAAGTGAATTGAAAGACAGATCTCTAAACATTTAGATATCGATGTTACAATCAACAACTTTAAAAAAAAGGATGTCAATCTCTAAGAGAAAGGTCATAAAAGAAAATACTGCTAGGAAATATACTGTGAAAATTATGAGAAGTCAGTTATCCAAGGATAAAGTTTTGCCATAGCTTTTACAGAGTCGTGAAAAAAAAGGCATTAAATGAAAGACCTTGTCACATATTTGAATTATGAAATTATGGAATCTTCGTAACTCTTTAAAAGGTATGCTTAAAATTGAAGTTTTTGCAGCCAAACAGACGAAAATACTAAAAGAAAACTGTGCGCCCTATAATCTCCATTTACAATTGCATGAAAAAAAAACTGACTAATGAAGGACACATGTATCTAGATCCCTCTTCTGAAATATAAAATCATTTATTAATTCAAATACTGACAGACAAATTGCTAAGGTTTTATTTACATACTGAATCATCTACAAATTAAATATAAAAACAAATGTCTTACAACGTTTCTAAAAAACATTAGTCAATATAAAACCCTCTGATTGATTATATTTCCTAAGATGGCCATTCAACAAACACAGAATTTACGAAATGCTTTTCGGAAGGATGTCTTGATTCAGCATTCGAATCAGAGAAACTATTATTTATTGAAAGATCGTCGATATGTTTAACTATAAAAGCCATGGCAAGTACATGTATTTTCATTTTTTCATAGAAACGTTTTTCAAATACATTCTACATCAAAGGCATATAACAACGGTTTGGCTAATAAAAGAGCGGTAATGCGCATCATAATTCCAACTATTTGCTGGGCTACACTTTTCTCAAATGCATTTCTTTTCCTTTCAATTTATTTTTCTTTATCACTAAAATAGGATTTCATATATTTTAAATCCATGATTATCTTTATAAAATAAAAATAGGTCTCTTTCTTATTACTGCCATCTTTTAAAAAAGATTATTCTGGTAAGATAAAGGCAAATAGAAATCATTATCAGTAAAAGCCACATGTGAATGGAAAGATCTTCAAAAGATACAGAATATAAAATATAAACGTTTACTTACTTTTCAGTATAATTCCAAGATACACAAACTTCCTTACGTTTACTGCTTTTGATCTTGAAAAAGGTTTAATAAAAGGGAGACAAATCATTCTCAATGATGTATATCTTTTGAATGTATTTAAATCAATTTTCATCCAATTAATGAAGAGAATGAAATTGAGATAAAAGTTTGAAATGAAATAGTAACACTTTTACAGGATATATTTATAGCACATTCTTTTAACATATGACGGTGATGTACCTACCTGGTGGAGGTGTTTAAAGGTCAGATTTAGAGGAGGAAAAAGATCCCCCAAATCTCTCTGCGTAGTCAGTGACAAAATTTCAGAATTTATATCTTCATCTTCCTTCGATTTCCGATTTGCTTTCCCTTTTATCAAATTATCTTCTCTGAAATATATTCAACTGGGTTAAATTTGAAAATTGAAACAAATTATAAAGTATTAACTTTTTAATCAAAGAAAAAATCTAAATTTAAAAAACAAACACACACACACCCAAGTTCAGATTGTCAAGATTGAAATACAGCGACGTAGCATCAAACACTTTTTTAAATGAAAAATACCTGTTTTGCAATCCAACTATAGATGTTTGGATATATTTATATTTACCTTTTTAGATCTGAACTCGTGTGTAGAAACTCCGACATAGTTTTATATAACACAGCAACATAAGCTATAGCTGTAAAATATCAAATTTAAAATAGTATGAGCATTCTATGAAATAATTATAAGAACAAATAAAAGAGAAACCTTTAAAAACACTGTTGATTTTACCTTTTTCGGATCTTTTTGCCTGCTTCGGAAGTTCAAAAAAGGTAGCATATTCATCCATTGAACTTGATGTATCGTTTGACAAATCATACGGAAAAATTATCCCTGAATCGTGTATATTCGTTTGATCAATGGTCACCTCTAAAAAGTTCATAAAATTTTTAATATGCATCCACAGCACAAATCTGTTCAACATTAAATTCTTGCAATAAGATTATTGCTTGTTAAGAAACCCTTACCAAAATTTATGCCAGTGAAATTTGTTGGTGTTACGTTTTCATTTTTCATGATTACTTCACTGAGTCTATCCATGTTCTTCAATAGGAAACTAGCATCTTTCTCCGTCTATAGTAAGGATATTCAAATTTAATCACTAGAATGTACTGTTAAAGCAGAAATATTCGTTGGGGAATTTATTTTGTTTATTTTGTTCTTAACAGTTATCAATGAAATCAAATCCCGTACATTTTTTATGACTTTTTATAGAATTTGGTTACTCTTGAAAAAATCCCCCCCCCCCCAAAAAAAAAAAAAATTTGTCCTTCTATAGTATATATAAATTTAGTAGACAGAATTTAAAAATTCAGTAGATATTCTGAAAATAAATTTGATAAAAACGTTCTACAAAACTCTGATGAACATAAACTTTATTTTTTCATGTTCGGGCAGTACCTTTTCTTGTACGTCAGTCCATGATTTCGCATTGTCGATTGATAAAACCTTGTCTACCACCTCAAAAAACGTCTGAAAGTTTAAAAAAAAAAAATGAATATATGTGTCTTTTTGAAAGGAACGTACTTTTAGTATTTTTTAAATATTTTAGTTTTTTTAGACATGCATAACTTTTACCTGGTCCATTATATGAAAAATGTATGTCTAATTCAGCATCCGAAGCAAGTTCATTAGTGTGCATCCTAAGATGTAGCAATATCTTGTTATACTTTTAAGGTGGGACCATGCTGATCGAAACAAAATCAAATATAAAGTTTACATTTAATTTCCTAATTATTGTAAAATTCAATATGCATTTATTAGATATACCTCTTGGAAAATATTCAGATTCAGCAACCGAAGCAAGCCTGGTAGTGTGCATCCTTAGATGTATCATCCATGCAAGTTTGGTCAATAGGGCTTTCTTATGACCTGCACCAAAAACTTTAACCTGTTCACTCAAGAAAAATAGGTCAGATTCAGCAACTGAAGCAAGCCTGGTAGTGTGCATCCTTAGATGTATCATCCATATCTCTTATAGGTAAATGAGACCTGCACCAAAAACACTCAGATTGGCCGTCCTGGAGGTCAGGTTTTTCATTGTCAATAAAGTGTTGTCCACAGTTTTCTGTATTTCCTCAGTGTTATTAACTCCGTCTTCTAACAAAATGTCCAGCTGATAAAATAATCGCAATTTATATAATAATTAAAATTTCTTAGCCTCTCCATTAAAAGCAAATTTATACATTTTTAGGTCAATTGAGTAAATCAGGTTTTTCATTGTGACCTATTACTATCCGTTTTCGCAATTTATATAATAATTAAAATTTCTTAGTCTCTCCATTAAAAGCAAATTCATACATTTTTAGGTCACTTGAGTAAATCAGGTGACCTATTACTATCCGTTTTCGTCCGTCGTCGTGTGTCGTGTGTCGTGTGTCGTGCGTCGTGCGTCGTGCGTCGTGTGTTAATCTTTGAACATTTTCAGCTTCTTCTCTGAAACCACTGAACCAATTTCAACCAAATTTGGTATACAGCATCTATAGGTGAAGTGGAACAAAAATTTTGAATTTTATGGTCCTGCCCCCCTGGGGCCTGAGGGATGGGGCCAAAACCACTAAAATTATTGTAATCTTTAAAAATCTTCTTCTTTACTCCTGGACATCAAGCAGGCAAACTGTTGGCATGAATGTAATGAGCATTGAGTCCTCTACCAAAATTGTGAAATTCATGGCCCTGGGGTCAGGGGTTCTAGTGCTAGGGCGGGGCTACATAGATTATATAGTGAAAATGCATGATTTCTTTGAAAATCTTCTTCTCTGCTCCTGTGTATTAAGTAAACTAACTAAGTACATAGTTATGATGAGCAAGAATTGTGAATTTTATGGCCCCAGGGTCAGGGGTTCTGTTGTTAGGGCGGGGCTCTATTGGTTATATAGTGAAAATGCATTTATTCTGTGAAAATCTTCTTCTTTGCTTCTGGGTATTAAATAAACTAACTAAGTACATAATTATGATGAGCAAGAGTGCCTCTACTGAAATTGTGAATTTTATGGCCCCAGGATCAGGGGTTCTGGTGTAAGGGCGGGACTCTATTGATCATATAGTGAAAATGCATTAATTCTTTGAAAATCTTCTGCTCTGCTTCTGGATATTAAATAAACTATGTAAGTACATAGGTATGTTGAGCAAGAGTGCCTCTTCTAAAATTGTGAATTTTGGTGCCCCAGGGTCAGGGTTTCTGGTGTTAGGGCGGGGCTCTATTGATCATATAGTGAAAATGGATTAATTCTTTGAAAATCTTCTTCTCTGCTTCTGGGTATTAAATAAACTAAGTATATAGTTATGATAAGCAAGAGTGCCTCTTCCAAAATTGTGAATTTGATGGCCCCAGGGTCAGGGGTTCTGGTGTTAGGGCGGGGCTCTATTGATTATATAGTGAAAATACATTAATTCTTTGAAAATATTTCCTTTGCTCTTGGGTTTTACGCCATTGATCCAAGAATATATATTTATGATGAAGAAAGGTGCATCTAGCAAAATGGTAATTTTTATGCCCCCCCCCCCTCCCACGGTCAGGGGTGGGGGTGGGGGGGGGGTACATAGTCTGAAAATAAATTGCTTTGAAATCTGCTCTTTGATATTAATCAACCATTTTATGATAAAATTTGCAAAATTTTGAAATATGTGGCCCCAAGGTCAGTAGTTCCTTTGGGATGATGTGCACAACTGGTTATAAAGTGGAAGTGCATTTTCTCTTTGTTACTCTGATCTGACTTTGGGTATTAAGTAAATAGAGTAAGAATGTTAAGTCTATAATTATGATAAGCAATGGTGCCTCTTTCAAAATTGTGAATTGCGAACTTCATGGACTCTGGTTTAAAACACGAACCAAATTTAATTGTTTGAAAGTTGTTGCACAATACTTAGGTGATTTATAAGGCCCCTGGGCCTCTTGTTTGAACAACAATGTTGTTTTTTTTTCAGATTTTCTATCGAGAATTTGTAAGGGACCATAAATTTTCATTTTTTATACGGTATTAAAATATTACACTTTTCTAAATAAACGCAGTCTTAGTTTCGATTATATACTAAAATATAAAACCTTAAAGATAGAAGTATGTACTAGAAGTAAAGCAACTACTATGCGCGTCCTTTTTATTCGTCAGGTTGAAATCAATCCGCGACGATTAATTTTCGCGATTGAGGAAACATTTTCTACAAATACTCGCCCATATTTCTCGAACGTGAATAAGAGTTGGTTTACAGTATAATATAAATCAATTTTGCAAGTCACTTCTTTTTGTCATTGCAATGCCGACAAATCAAGCAAAGTAGAGGAGTGTGTATTTGAAAATTAATGGTCATTTTCTACATTCGTTAAGCTTTAATAAACCAAACAAATTTGTATGATGCATTGGATTTTTTCAAAAGAGATACGCAGATAACGAATATTCGTCAAGATCAGAAGTCTCTTGAAAGAATATAAATCAAGAGTAGACCTGATCACACACATAACAATTTTGAAGTTAATATAAAAAGCATACTGTAGAAGTTTTTTTTTCGCGTGGTATTAATTTACGCTATATACGCGGTCACAAATTTTCCGCGGAAATTTGTCCCATTGAACCTATTACAAATATAAGGCATATAAAGAGAGTCTTAAGATATCCGCTTAATTTTCTACCAGCGGATTGAACAAAATTAGAGATTCCGCGGAATTATGACCCCGTGGAAAATAGTATGTCTACATTATTGGCAAAAAGCAACTGTTATTGAAGTGGACTTGTGGACGTGGAATTGATTGTTGTGAATGTCTTGAAAGTCTTTAAAGTCTTGAAAACGTTTACATATTACTGATAATAGCACAACTCTAAGATTTAAAGTATCCACATCTGATTTTAACAACTTTGCGAATATGTATTGTTGCATAAAATTCTTCCTTCACTGACATCAATAATTTTTTAAGCAGTACACAAAGAGACTTGCTACAAAAGTACTGGCATCTGCTTTTTATTTTTGTTGATAATATAGTATTGTTTTTATAGAGTTTAGAAATCCAGTACGTAAATGGCGATTTGAATTCATTTGGAATATTGAAAATATTTGAAACTGATATTGATATAAGGAATTTGGCTGCATATACTTTAAATCATTCGTTATGTTTTGTGACCCCTTCATAAGTCGTTAATTTATCTCTGTAAATGAAATCAGAAGTCATCAGAAAAGACGCACGTTTGTGCAGTCTGATTAAAATCAAATCTTAACTTGTTCCTTTTTATTTTGATTTTCACGTGACAATCAAAATAACAAGAAGCCCTTTGGCCACGTCGCTCACCTGAGCACTATGGCTAGGAAAAAGCAAAAATCAATCCAGTATTGAAAAGCTTGAATGCATAAGTGGTCCAAACCTTCCCCTAAAAAGGGGATGGGGTACGATTTGAATTAACAAGAATCTACACTTATGAAGAATACTTAAATATTTCTTAGACTTACTGAAGCTTTTTTTCACTATAAGTTTGAAAATTTTCTTTTTGGTGTTAAACAACCTCCAGGGGTCATGTTTTGAACAAACTTGAATCTGCAGTATCCGAGGATGATCCATTGCAAAAACAACCAATCATGGCTTTGTTGTTCTTAAGAAGAAGAATTTTAAAGAATTTTTATATATTTTCCTTTGTTTAATTTTGATCGTCCATTGTGATCCCATCCTACCCCAGGGGTAATGATTTGTACAGACTTGAATATATACTACCCAAGGATGCTTCCCTACAAATACGAGTATGACCAACTATGGCTTTGTTGTGCTTGAGTAGAAGATTTTTCAAGATGTTTTATATATTATATATTCCTTTGTTAAAATTTGAGTCATTTGTTGCCCCACCCTTCCCCCGGGAGTCATGATTTGAACAAACTTAAATCTATACTAACTCTGATTGCTTCCATATGAATATAACCAATCATGGCTTTGTTGTTCTTAAGAAGATTTTAAAAGATTTTTCCTATTTATATCTATTTATTATGTAAAACTTTGACCGTCCACTGTGGCCCCACCTTACATGTACCTCCGAGGGTCATGATTTGAACAAGTTTGAATCTACACTACCGGAGGATGTTTCCATATAAATATGACTAATCATGGCTTTGTTGTTCTTGAGAAAAAGATTTTTAAAGAGTTTCAGTCCTTATTGTCTTTTTGATTTTCCACTGTAGCCCTGTCCTTCCACCGGGGGTCATGATTTTTGAATCTACACTACCTGAGGATGCTTCCACATTAGTTTCATCTTTCATGACCAAGTGGTTCTTGAGAAGAAGATTTTTAAAACATGCCACCAAAGTTTCACTATTTCTTAAGTATCTATCCTTGAAAGAGAATGTGGCCCTTCATTTGAACAAATTTGAATCCCCTTTACCCAAGGATGCTTTTTGACAGGTTTAGTTGATATTGGCCAAATGGTTCTTAAGAAGAAGTCGAAAATTTGAAAAGTTTATACAGACAGACAAACGGACGCCAGACAAATTGTGATCAGAAAACCTCAATTGGGCTTTCAGCTCATGTGAGCTTAAAATGAACTAGTGGAGGTTTTATTTTTATCAGACTGACGTTTGTGCTTAGCTATTGTAAAATACACGGTAGCGACAAACATAAATGGAAGTCATGGTATTTATAAAAAGGCTTTGTGAAATCACAGTAGTGTTTTTCAATTTCGAGGAATGTGGGTGTATCTGAGTAGACCAGCAAAGAAGTAATCCCACCATGTGATTCGAAAATATGAAATATAGATTGAAATCTTCTGAAACATTCTTTCATTATTTAATTGAACATTTTTGAATCAGAACAGGTTGAGGTATATGTAAAGAATGAGGGAAATTTTTTTTTTAGTCATTTCTGAAGAAATTATAAGGACCAAGTATAATTTCTTATATTTTCAACTAAAACGTAGCAATTGTGATTTTTCGGAAAACACAGTCAAAAAATCCCCTTAGTAAAATCTGTTCCTATATTCAAGTTCACTGATCATGACTTACCTGTTTGGAAGCGTTCACAAGAGCTACATCAGCACAACTTATCAGATCAGGGACATCCCATACACCCTGAGTGTCACAATATCTGGTTGCTGTTCCTGAAACAAGGGAGAAGTAAAATTGTACAATTCTTTCATTTGATTATGATGATTTTAGTATTTTTTAAATTTATTTTTAGGTATCGTAAATAAATGATTTCTTGTACGTCTGTTCTTTGTATAGTCGAAATCTTTTTTAAAAATCGTTATAAATATCATATGTTTGCTTTTTGATGTCTACCATTATTTAGCTACCTGAAAGGTACAGTGTTCATAAATCTCGGAAAAGAAGGTGAAAATTGTTTTCTGAAGTTAACTATATTTAGTGAAATATCATTAGCAATCTTATTTTGATTCTATCCAAGGTTTTTTTTTAAATATAACAATGTTACAAGCAATCCACAGCAAAGATGTTGATTCCTCAAATTCCAATACTTTTTCTCGGGATGAATTGCGAAGAAAGGGTCCTCAAAAGGAGGGATTTCAAGGAATATTTTCAAACAACGTTTAGAGTTTTAAATTAAGATATGGTAGAAAAATGGAGGAACCTGATTTTTTATGTACTTTTCTTGATTATTCTCATTTCACTCCATCCTTAAAATAGCAATTATTAATTATGATACTGAACCCATATTTATTTATATCAATTCATTAATCACTACCTTAGATATAGCGTTGGTCATTATATAAATTACATACATACCTTTTTGATTTGGTGGACATGATTCTGTTTTAGTTGTTCCTGCGACTGTTGCATTCCATATTATGTTTTCAAACATCCCACCTGGACATCTCACTTGATCTGTGTTATCAAAGTATGTAAAAAGGATATGGAGATAACGAACAGAATTCAAGATCAGAAGTCCATGCAACAATACAAAATAGGAGCAGAGCAAACACGGACCTCCAAAACATCAGAGGTGCCTTGAAGGATTGAGCATCCCCTGCTGACCGGTCACACCTGCCATGTGCTCCTTGTCATGATCAGGAAATAACGGGAAAATCTGTCATCAATTCAGTGTATAAATAATGGACTAACAATTAGAATGAACAACGTCATTCAGCAATTGACTCAATGATAAATTGTATTTGCTGACAAGGTCATTGTATCGACCATAGAACCATAGAAATGATGACTGTAAACGAGACTGCTGATATTCTTCATTCATCAACTTGTTTGTCAATAATTTACCTTGTTTTAGAAATTATTCATGCGTAGAGCATGCTCTTGCGTATCGATTCAACTGAGATATATATACTCCGTATGCAGGTGATGAAGGTATATTGCTGCATAAGTAACGGAAGTTGACAATAGAAAAGTTAAAGTCATCACGTTTATCATATAGCTTGGTTGTTAGATTACCATTAACGTCTTTTTCAAGTTAAATATCCAAGTATGAAACAGATGTGTCAGACTTTGTGGTATCTTTTATCTCAAGCTCACTAGATAATATCGTATCGACGTAGGAATAATTATCATTCTCAATTGATGATTTATTGATTATATACTGTTTAACGTCCCTCTCGAGAATTTTTCACTCATATGGAGATGTCACCGTATGCCGGTGAAGGGCGTCAAATTTTGACCTTTACTTGGCATTAAGGGCCATTGAGCAGTGAGGGATCTTTATCGTGCCAACGCCTGCCGCTGACACGGGGCCTCGGTTTTTAAGGTCTTATCCGAAGGACCCACAACTTTCACTTCAAAGTGCCATGCGCATGGCGAAGGAACAGTTGCTACCCATTTTTTTATCGACTTAAGTCAGTCGCGGCCGAGATTCGAACTCATGACCTCCCGATCACGAAGCGAGCGCTCTACCGACTGAGCTACCGTGAACGGTCATTCTTAATTGACAATACGTCGTCGATATCGTCCATAGACTTGAATGTAAAAATTAAGGTCCCATCAATTGGTCAATATCACAAAACAAAAAAAAAACAAAAAAGAAGAAAATGAAAAAAGAAAGGGAAAAAAAGAGAGAGATGGAGCATTTTTATTTGATAACATCTTCAAAATACGACTTAAATATTGCCGACTTGGCGTAAAACAATAATAATCAATCAATCAAAATATTTTGCTACCTTGATTTAAAATATAGGACTATTTATTTCTTAGGTACAAAATATGGTCGTTATACAATGAATTGACCTTAAACAAAGCTTTGCAATTTTTGAATATTCAGTCAACTGAATTTAAGACGCACTCATTTTTTTCACATTGGGGTTGCAACCCACTTGTATACAAAAGGTTTTCAGAGGAAAATATTATGCAGATGGGAAGGTGGCAGTCGGCTGCTAGGGCTGTGTATTGAGCAAACAAGAGGCCCATGGGCCACATCGCTAACCTGAGCACTGTGGCTGGAAAAAAGCAGAAATTGGATTACTTATTTATTATTGAATAGTTTATATCCAAAAGTAGTCCCATGACCAATCATGGCTTTGCTATTCTTGATAAGATGATTTTTAAAGAATTTTCCTATATATTTCTATGTAAAACTTTGATTGGCCTTTGTGGCCCCGCCCTATCCCCGGAGGTCATGATTTGAACAAACTTGAATCTACACTACCTGAAGATGCTTCCAAATAAATATGATCAATTATGGCTTTGTTATTCTTGAGAAGAAGATTTTTGAAGAATTTTACTATATATTTCTATGTAAAACTTTGGTCGGCCATTTTGGCCCCGCCCTACCACCCGGGGACATGATTTGAACAAACTTAAATCTACACTACCTGAGGATGCTTCCATATAAATATGATCAATTACGGCTTTGTTATTCTTGAAAAGAAGATTTTTAAAGAATTTTCCTATATATTTCAATGTAAAACTTTAGGCGGCCACTTTGGCCCGAGCCTACCCCTAGGGGGTCATGACTTGAACAAATTTAAATCTACGCTACCTGGGGATGCTTCCATACAAATATGATCAATTATGGCTTTGTTATTCTTGAGAAAAAGATTTTTAAAGAATGACAAAACTTTAGATTAATAGTGCATGTGTTTCCAAATATATTTTTTGTGGTGAGAAGAAGATTTTTAAAAGATACCACTAAATTTTCAATAATTCCCAATTATTATTTACCGTTGAATTAGTGCGTGGCCCTTCATTTGAACAAACTTGAATCCCCTTTACCCAAGGATGCTTTGTGGCTAGTTTGGTTATCCTTGAGAAGAAGTCAAAAATGAAAAGTTTAGGACGCGCAAAATGTGATCAGAAAAGCAAGTGAGCCTTCGGCTCAGGTGAGCTAAAAATTTAGATACGATACGATACAATATTTTTTTAAAGCGATATGCGATATATTGGATTCTATAACAAGTCAATCCAAAAAAGGCTTATAAATCATTCAACGCATGAATTTTATAAAAATTAAGTGTTTTATTATACAATGTACATTGAGAGTTTTTGGTTCATTGTTATTATAACTTACACATCAAATTAAAACTTTTAATGACTGTAAAATCAAAATGTTAAAAAAAAATTGATCATTTCAAGCTGTGTTTAAAAATTTTGTTATTGTCAAAAAAGTGAAATAACATTTCCTTTTTAACAGAATTAGAAGAAAAAAATGCTTGTCATGAAGTTAATTTTCCGATATGTTTCCATTGTGTGCAGAGCTTACAAATCTTACATGACCATTGTCGTATTTATCATATATTGTTTAATTTTTGACACAATGTTGCAATTCAAATATTGCTTTGACATTTCTATTCCCACAAACAAAATTTCAAAATAATTGATAAATTGCCTTGCAAATGCAGAATGACAAAGCTTTAGATTAATAGTGCATGTGCTATATTTGTGGTAAGTAAGCCTTTCAGTTATCCAGATATTACCAATTTAGTTATTTGTTGAAACAGTTTTTTTATTTATACTTTGAGAAATGCTTTAGATCATTTCAATTGTTTAATTTTGTTTTGTCAACATTTCCCTGATGCTTGTCATGAGCCCCATTGTGTGCGAGTTGCACATTTATCATTTTCAATGCCATTTGCATTTCTTTCAAAATTTCAATCTTGGGCTGCCTTTCACTTCCAATTTAGTTATTTGTTGCAATTTGTACCTAATTTGTGCACGATTTGTGCTTTTATTGTTACTATGGGCTGCAAAATTTTAGTTTGAGACGGATGGGTCATGCGACTATGTCCCTTGACCCATTTGTTATAATACATATCTTTGGTGCAATCTGTACCTAATTTGTGCACGATTTGTGCTGTTGTTACTTTGGGTGGCAAGATTGGCGCCCCAATTTTAGTTTGTGGCGGATGGGTCAAGTGACTTTGTCCCATGACCCATTTAGCATAATTTTGCAAAGAATGCTGTCTCCGGGGGTACTGTTTTTTTCCAGACTCCTTTGATCAAGATGGTATTTCTCTTGCTCATTATCTATATTCATTTACCTATGCTCAACCATACATTGTGTTATATCTAATATATTATTACATGGCCATGACAAGTACGCCAAAACTAATAAAGTCTTCTTTTTATTGACTGTATTTACAGACTTCTTAAACCTTTTACAGGGGTTAATCTGATCAAGTGTGTTTCTGTTATTGTTTTAAGTCCAATGTCACGAAATGATGGGGTTTATCCAATATGGATAAACCTGGTTATTTCGTGCAGCTTAATTTTTTACATACAAAGATAGATAACTCTTAGTTTCTTAAATCATCGGGCTCGATGCTCAAAAAATTCTAGATTTTTCTTGTATGTGCATGTCTTCTAGAATATTCCTTTTAATCTGTAATTTGAATGAGGCAGACGCAAAAATTATTCAAAACTCACCCTCCCTCCCCTTCATTTGATATTTTATCCCCCTTTAGCACCTCTGCCATTTTTCTAATACATTTTCATTATAACTGTTTTTTCCCGGTTGTTTTTTCGTTTTCTTTTAATTTCTCGTCCAAGCGTCATGGCATGGATCGAATCCTGAATAGGATCCACATTCTTAATTGACAATACGTCGTCGATACATCTAAATGTCGAGTTGAAGGCCACAGCAAGTGTTTTCTTCTTTTCATGCATAAGATTTTGCACAAATTTATTCTTCATATGAATATAAAAATAGGTCTGCTAATAACGGAGCGCAACTGGTATTCATTGGAATTCCAATAGATTGTTGGAATACCTGGTCTCCAAAAACTAACTATGTAAGTTCATGCGAAGTATTTTGTGTTATGAAAACATATATCACCAAATACAATAGTCATACAGATAATAGTATTTAACAGAACTTTAACTCACCTGGTTTTGTTACCTTCACAGTGATGGAAACATTTGTAGGCTCAGGATAAGAAGAGTATGAGCACAAATAAGTTCCAGAATCATCAAGTCTTGCTGATGTCTTTCTTAATGTTGAACTTATGTTAGTTCTACCCACATTGATTCCAAAATCTGTGTCTGAAAATATATGTAAGAATATGACGGGCATTTTGCAGAGAAAACTGATTCCGTTTACAAAGATGATTGCATGTTTATAAACTTATCAGCAATATTTTTTTTCAATCACAAGATGGGATATAATTGGTTAAGAAGGATTTAAAGGAAATTAAAGGGAGTATGCCATTGACTATTCTTTGGTTTTCGGTGACCTTTTATTCAATCTATACTAAGTGACAGATGCATGCAAGTGATCTTTTAATTATCTTTCATCCAATTCTTTTTACTTCAATAGGGCTTAATTCTTAATTTTTAAAAAATATTTTTTCAGTTTATATATATTAATATCAATTAAGTTTTTTTTTATACAATACCTGTTCTGATATTCTTTCCGTTTTTCTGCCATATTAAATTTCCGTTTGTTAAAGAATTCAGAGATTCAGGATTTAAGACAGTACATTGAAGGTATATTATTTCTCCGGTTTGAATTGAAAAGTCATACTGCGGTGTCATCTGCAGCAAAAGTTTAGGGAGAACTAAACATAAAACAGGAACACCAATTAATTATTGTGAATTATGTACAACAACTATAATATTTGTCGCTTCGTTGGGACCTCTATTAGGTAAAAAACTTTAACCAGATTAATTTCAAACCATATGCATTTTTTTCTCGTCAAAACGGAGAGTAAATCTTAAAGATACATCGATGTACGTATACTGAAAACAAATTTTTCTGTAGCAAGTTTACAACTACAATACAAAAAAAAACAAGAAATGTGTTCCTATTGTTCTTACAAATAACTTCAACATTCGTTGGCCTCACCTCTTATACGGATACTCCTATATGCTGTCGTTACAGCATTTGATGCTTCGACTGTCCAATTTCCTAAGTATTTACAATACAACAAATGTTATAGTACATGTATATTTACTTTATTAGTGGAGTACAACTTCAAAATGGTATTCTCTCTATCTCACTCACTCACAAACAAACAGACAAATGCGCTCATCGAATATTTCTTGTGACGTTACCTTCATCTCGTTGCAAAACATTGGATATGTTTAACCAATAGGAAAATAACCCATTGGCTGTTATAATAGAATTTCTAAGGTATCTCAAAGAAGCGCTGGTTACTCCAATTCCATTGCGAAACCATTGTGCACTGGGGATGCTGTCGTCTATTAGCTCCAGTTCGAAATTGACAGATTTTCCTTCACGCAATAATACATTGTTGGCTTTGAAGGAGAGAACTTCTAAGGATTCTTTGAAAGGAAAAAGAAACAGATTTAAAAAAAAAAAAAGATAAAAAGATCTGGCAGACGCCAAATTATTTTTTTTTTACCTTGCACCTACAGGCTTCCGGTGATTGTTTTCATAGGAATGCAATATATAGAGATAACGAACAGTATTCAAGATCAGAAGTCCAATAAACAATACAAAAAAGGAGCACAGAAAACATGGACCTCCAAAACATAAGAGGTGGGATCAGTAGCCATGGAGGAGTGAGCATTCCATGCCGACCAGTCACACCTGCCGTGCGCTCCTTGTCGTGATCAAGAAATAACGGAAATCCGTCATCAATTCAGAAAAAAATTGAATGCTTACCATTTTCACAATTATCGCCTTTATAACCATGCAGACAAACACATGTGGAATTCAAGCATGTACCCCCGTGTTGACATGGGCATTTTCGCATTTTTTCTGAAGATATTCAACTATATAATTTATTACAAAACAAGGCAATCAATCCATTTACATAAGTGCAAGAAAAAAGGAATAACATTTTTTCTTCAAATTCAACTACAAATTGTACAGTAATCAAACTGAAAAAAAACTTTGAAAAAGGAATAACCTTAACAATAGGTTGGCATGTATTAAAACAAACTTTACCTGCATACATTTAGAATAGAAGCTCACCTTGAATGTAAAAGGCCAAAAGAAAGCCGCTGCCTCCAAAGCCTATGTCACTTACAAACTGCATCTCTGTTGAAGAACCATTCAGTATTATTTTGTTGGATGTCTGTAGAATATTTTTCTCTGATTCCTCACAAAGCTCTAAAACACACATTTTAATATAATTTTATTGCAAAGAGAAGTTAAGTATATATTTACGTCCCTTAGCAACGTACTTCTTAAACTTTTCTTTATTATCATAATATCAACTATAATATCAATAGGAACAAAAAAAATAACTCCACCATTTCTTCTGAATCCCTTTTCCCTGAAGTTTTATCTTGAATAATTTCAGCAGGCAAAACTTGTTAGAGAAAAAAAAACTGTGAAGCAGTTTTTTATTCACATTCTATGATAACGCGAATAAGTGTCTAATATTAAGTAAATTAAAACCCATAGTTAGAGTAAGTACATGTAATACATGTAAGATACACAATAATTTTTGTAAATTATTTTTTTAAAAACAATGCCAATTTGGTTTTAGGCATGCAGATCTTTATTTAAATGTTAAATACGGTACAGATACTATCCACCTAGACCATCTATCCTTATGTAATCAGAGCAGCCACTGCCATCATCTTCTAAATACATAGAACGGAACTCCAAAACCAATTGAATGTCCTTCTTCTTAACAGCAGCTTCCACTGTCCATGAGCATCGTAAATTTCTGAAGTTGATGAAAAATACATATTTAGTGACATTTGAAACAATATTCTCTTCCAAATTCTGTTTTTAAAAGTAATACGTGTACCTTGGATATTCCGCTGGGAACCCTGGAGATGTGATGTATTTAGGTGTTGCTTCTGCGAGTAGCGTCTTATTTGTAAAAGCACAGACATTTACTATATAAAAATTAAACAAAGAAAACGATAAGACGATAACTTGATAAATGGATTGGAAACACCCCACCCTTATCCATTTTTTTTAATCCACAATTATTACAATAATTTCTTTTTTTTTCTTTTTCTTGTAGCACCCATGATCGATCCAAAATTTAAACAATAATGGAATTTATATATATTTTGCCAAAAAAAAAGAAGAAAATGTTAATGTACAGATTTAACTATGATAAATTAAATTTTAAAGTAAATGGACATACGTGAACTTTTCTTCTTTTCAACAGACATGAAGCGAAACTGGAAGCCACCGTACTTATATGAAGTCACTGTTCTAAAGTTCAGATGAATTCCCGATGATCCAGTTTGTATGATTTTGCTACAGTCTTCTGATAATTTGGAACAGCTGACACAACTATCTCTGTTTGTTGTACCTGATGCATCTTTCAAAAAGAGTTGGAAAAGTATCAGGATATATTTTTGACTATGTCGTGTTTCTTGCATAAAGAAAAATATATTTATATCGTTAGCGAAGCAAATATTCTTTTTGTTAAAGTTGCAGGGCACGTGGTTTTCCTGTTCTTATACTCTTTTGATAAAACACAGGTATATATAAGCACCAAAGGCGCACCTAGATTTTTAAATACTGAAACAAACTTTTCCCCATGAGGTCAGTATTCCGCGGAATCGCAATTTTTATGAAATCCACGGGAAGAAATTATTAATATATATTTTAGTTTGCACAAATACGTTTCTAATAAACGTTAAAAACCCGATGACAAATTGTATGACCGCGAACAGTACATAAATTAATATCTTGCAGAAAAAATACTTTACAGTAATGAATCGCGGGCAAAGAGAACCCAGGGTTCGCTATGGGGTTTGCTCTGATTTAGGTTAATTGTGTCTGGTAGGTACCTATACCCTTACGCGATACAAATTACTTTCAAGTTTAGATACATGTATATTACATCTTTAGATTTGAATCTCATTTGATTGATAAATACAGAGTATTCCTCTTATCATCCAATTTGCTCTAGGTAATTAAGAAACTTACAAAGTTAACGCAACGATAAATAACCTCGCATGCGAACAAAAGTTTACAGTAGTTACACCATCAAATAAAATTTTGTCAATATTTGCTACTGGAAATAAGTTTTAGTAAGAAATTCCAAATTTAAAAATACCGTAATATAGACTTAAAAACATATCCTCATTGCACTTCCACTTAGGATAAAACACAATCTCATATCCAGGCACCGTGCTGATTTTCCAGGAGCAGTTCAATTTTCTAAAACATTGTTTACAACTTTTTATACTTATGAAAATTTACTAAACATCACTTCTAGCTTTAATACATGTAAATGCATAAATAAAAAAAATCAATAAAAATACAATTTGTAGGAAAAATGCACTTTTTTCGAGAAACATTATATCTCACGCTTCGTATCCTTCATTTATAGGAAAGTTTTCTGGATAAGCGACCATTTCCCCGATATAAGGCTGGAGAAGTATCTCTTGAACGCCTTTACAAGCACTTATTGCTGACACTGTGAGAAGCAAAAATAAAGCCACATAGAAAATTATTGGAGTGTTATAATGAGAAGTAAAATAAGAAGAGTAGAAGTAATTGGATTTTTTAAAGAGTGTCACCGGCACTGAAAAGGAAACAATTTGAAGCAATATTTAACATATTAAAGGAATAAATGTCTTCTGACAGTGTATATGTGGCGGTTAATGCCAATTACATTGTCACAAACATCCTTTCACCGGCGACACGTAAGCAGGGACGGTAAACCGTAAATTGACTCTAATCCAAGAGTATTTCTAGAACACACTGAGGCAATAAAACGATTTAAAATTACTACATAAATTAATTTAGTTCATTGACCAATCAAAATGTGTTATAAAAAACGGTTGCCTGCGTGCCGCTGTGGTTTGGGAATCTCGGGGTAAAGAGCTGATCCTTACGTAGGAGTTTTGAATCCACTCAAGAGCCTGAAGGCCTGTCCTTCTAATGAGACCATATAAACCGAGGTCGCATGCTAAGGTACTGATGTTGGCGAAAAGATCCCTCTCTACTCAACGGCCCTTAGTCCGAGGAAAGGTATGAATTTTCAGCCCTCCACCGCACCAAGTGAAGACGTTTTTATATGAGCAAAACTTTTCGGATTGGGCGTAAAATACCGGTAACATACATTCGATATCAGTGAAGCATTCTCGAGAAGGACGTTAAACAACAAATTCTACTTTAATATTCTACTATAAATTATACTTACAAAACAAGTAAGAAATACATCGTTAACAAGTGTAAAGTTGAGTCCATCTTTTTATTTTAAATTTATTTAATGTTGATCCACAGCTAGCCACAGTTCTAAGCTATCCTTTTAATTAATTAAATTTTTGTTGATGCAAATTATATTTGAAAATGTAAGATAAATTTAGCTTAGGGGTGGATTGGGCCTTCATAGGCGATCAATTAATCACAATATCTCTTCTAAAAAATTAGCCATACATTATATATATGGAGGGATCCTCAGGAGTGCAGATTTCATATCATGATCATCGGGCGGATCCACCATAAGTGACCGAAGTTTTTGTATAGGGATACATCGAAAAATCTTTAATCTTAAAAGGATTTCTGAGAAAAAGCGATGTCAGGGTTAGTCTCTTTATATGGAAACAACCGCATGTGTAAATTGATTGACTTCTGTTTAGATCATAACCTCCAGGAGGAAAGGTGGGACCACAAAATATTATCTTAATCATTTCCCCCCAAAAAACATAATTGTTTCTTACATTTGTAGTGTTTCACAAGTACTTTTTTGTCTTCGAGTGTTCTCGGAAACTACTCATCCGACTAAGATGAAACCCTCTTAATTTATACATGTATTGTGTAAAAAGTGAATGTGTTAACCGAAAGTTATTTTGTTTGCACTTGCTGGTTCTTATGTTTCAATGAGATTTTTTTAACTTTACGATATAAGTATATAAAAAAAATATGTGACAATCTACAAAGCATGTGAAAACACTTGCACTGAAATTTGACTGGCCTATAACAGTAGTTTTATATTGGAGTAGTTTTGTTGAAAACAGTTAAAACCTTCATTATATAAAACAGGGGAATCCCCTTATTTTAAAAGCTTGTAGTAAGCAAAGAACAATAAAGAAGTGGGAAAACCCTTTAGTCTTTATAAATTATCACATCAAATAGGGATATTTCATTTTTTAAACAGGTATGAGCCGTAATAAATACGAAACTATACCCTGCCATCTGTAACACTGTCTTTGATTAGTACGAAACTACCGGTATCACCTGTCACCTTAACACGCAAAGTAAAGACAAAAACATATTCTAATCTACTCTGAATGTGGTGGAAAAACAGTACAACGTTAGCTACAGAATTGTAACTATGTCCGCAATTTTCTCAAGCTAAGAGCAACAGTTCTGTATCCATCTAAGCACAAAGTGTTATGTATTCAGCATCAGGGACCAAAAAATTCAAAATAAATAGGCTTTATGTCCTTGACCTGGAATTAAGCGAAACAAGCATGTACTATAAATTGAATGGAAAAAAGCAGAATCTGGGGCGTCGGTTACTGGAACCTTACTACATTCTCCAGAAGAACATGAAAACTGATTTTGCCCTTCTTTAATCTCTACTATTAGGTCTCTGATTTTATTCAGCTTATAAAATCGAGCTTGCAGGTTACATTATTGAAAAGCTTCTGCTATTTAAATTGTAAAAATCCTGATCTCAAAAGGAACAGTTACAAAACATCAAACAGTATCGAAATGTCTATACGATTTATATCCGTTATGTAGATTGTAAGTATACTGGTATTCTGTTCTACTTTGGGGGTTACTTCCTGATTACTACTTGAAGTTGTAATCAAACACAAATGCATTTATTTGGATATGAAGAAATGCTGAATGTTTCATTCATAAATAAATTGTCAAGGAAAAACCGCTCATACGCAATCATCACTTTTGTGATATCTTAAAATATTCTTCCTATCTCAATTAAAACATTGAATAAATTCTTATTTAAATTAAAAAAATATATATTTATTATGAGACGAAATAATGTTTACATAAGCAATAAAGCGTAACATTTTTTCCGATTGAAAACAAAAGTACTTTCCCCCACTTTCAATTATATTTTTCCTAAACTTTTGTCTAAACTTTGTTTTTCAGTCCAAAAGGAACCATTAAACCATTAGATTGCTTTCGGTGTTAAAACTGAAAGTATACATGTACATGTACGACTAAAGAACCTTCGCATGCGATGAGCATAGGAATATTGTCGGAAGACAGTGCATTTTGCGATATTTACTCTATGAAACCTGCTTTGAAGCAGATGTTAAGTGGCATATTTCAAGATTGAGTTTGTTTATATACTGACAAAATGTACATGAAAAAGATCTAAACATAAACCTACCATACAATGGAATAAACAGAGCAGCTAGCAGTTTCTTCATTGCGTTATCCTCAGTGGACTAAATCAAATGAGGAAGGATGAACATTTTTAGAAGTGTACAACGAAAGATGCACTTGACACATCATTATCATATAAAATCAAATAAACTTGGATGTGTATCAAATAACAGGAATAAATTTTTAAGGAAACACTTTTTTTTAACAGAAAGGGATGCTTTTCCGGTGCTCCATTTAATTTTGCTTAACCAAAATTGATACAAGTGTACATGTAAAAGTATTTTGAAAATTAAATATTAAATTAAGTTAGTAGGTTTTCGAAATAAGAGCATTAAAAGAATATCCACTCAAAAAGCAATACCTTTATGTTTAACATATAATTTACAAGTTCTCCATAAACTTTAATTTTTTTTGCCCTGAGTTCGTTTAAATTTTAGACCGAGATAGACTATTCACACAGAAGTTGATGTTATATGGATTTTAACGACATCAATCAATATTAGCATCTTGTAAATTCTACGGTCGTTTTAATGACCTTGTTAGCAATTAAAACCTATTACTGGATCTTTTGACGTTTTCCTACCAATTCTTAGGCCTTTATTTCATACTTAATAGAAAGTTCGTTTTCCTGTTTCATTATAAAGGGTTAACAGCGGGTGTCAATAGGGGATAACGAATCATATGGACTTGAAAGATTATCACTGTATAAAAAAAATTAGATAAGTCTCAAATTTAACATAAAAGAACTCATTATAAATATCTAGATCGCTAATTAAAACTTTATGGAAACTATTTCTTTTTCTGAGTGGGATGCATTTCTGGTGTTTCATATAAATTGTTTAACAAAAATAGTTACATGTAATGGTATTTTGTCAATTATATATTGAATAGAGGTTTAAGAAGAAAATCAAATGTCCTCTTTGTGAGAAGAGTCTGTCTGGAACAAATATCTTAATAATATGTTTTGAACCTTAGTGGTTTTTAAATCACAGAATGTATACTTTTTAATATCTGATGAAGAGTATAATTTAAAATAATGTCATGAAATGAATAAATAAGCTATATCATTATAATTACTAGTATATCCAAAAGATATGATTCTTTAGACTAAGTGAATGATTTCAATGGTTTTTTTAAGAAGAGACAATGTCTTCCCTCCTCTTTCCTCCTGAAATAATGAGGTCACAAATTGTTAAAAAAAGAAGAAAAGTGATAAAGATCATATAAATCCTAAAGATAATGAAAAGATGATAAAAAAATCGGAAAGACAGTAAAAAGAAGGGCTCCTGAAAAGACATGTGTATACAGTGTAAGAGGGGAAAGAATTAGCCATTCGGAAAAGTCACTTTTAATCGATCGAACAATTAACTGTATAGAAGGATAGAATGACTGTCGGAAGAAAGTAACTAGAGCTCAGATGAATCAAATACATTCCTAAATATTTTCACAGATTCAGTATATTAAAGGCAATAAAAGACTAATAAAAGACAATGTTTTATAAGTGTGATTAAAACGGAAATCATTATATCTTCAAAGGCATAAATGAAACATAATTCAATATATATACATTGTACTCCTTGATTAAGTTATTTTAATTGATATCTTGAATTTGAGCAAATATATGCAATTGTCAAGAATCTTTTAGCATCATGTTCTTTTTTCCTAACATACATCTAAGACATATACGTGTGTGCCAATACAGCTACAGGGGTAATTAATAAAGGCAAAAAGAAAATACAAAAAATTGTTTATCATTACTGCCTACTTGAATTTCATAACTTTCGCTTTGTACAATACCGCTATATTTCCCACACGTCACATTGAATTTCGTGACAAGGAAGATATAATTTACTTTTTTTTCTCCAGTCACTACTTATACATCTTATAATTTGTTATAATTGTGTATTTATACATAAGAAACGCCTAGAATAATGTACAAAAAGTTAGAACATTTATTTTAGTTATTTCAAACACATCTGTAAAAAAGATATACATGTATCTTGATTATACATGTATGTACTGATTTTTTTTCCATTTTCGAAATAAATGAACTAAAACAAACCCAAAGCAATACCTTCATGTTAAACATGTGATACACAAGTTTTCCATTAAGGATTTTACCCTGACAAATGAAAATGCTTTATAGCGAAATTATTTATAATGCTACGTGTAATCAAAATCTCAAAGTTTTAAACTATTGTCAATCGAGAAAGTCTATGTTTGAATTTTAATTTGTTATATTTAATTTTCTTCATTTCTTATTTAAATAGGATTGAATTTCAAAGAATCATCTTGTATATACAAATTTTATATCCACACTATCCAATAATATTTTTTAGGCTGAAAAAATGTATAATTCTATGAACATGGTTTTTTGGCTGTAGTTAGAAAACAATCCACAAGAATGGCCATCTCTTTACCGCATAAGATAAAGTCGATAATGAAACCCGCTTGATGTCTGAGATATATTTGTGCTGAGTTTAATAAATCTATCATTTAAAGACACAGGTTTACTGAAAATGGTTATTTAAACAAAAGGTTGTACATGATTACAAATATTACAGTATTCTAATTCATGTAGACGAGTAAAGACTCATTTGCTCGAAGATATTACATTTGTTTAATATTTTCCTCCCGAGCTCGTAGATTTCGAAGTTTAAAGTGACGTTAAACGTAGAATTAATTTCAGTCAGCCTTACAAATGGCTGAACGCATGTACATGTAGATCTAGCGTTCTGAAATTTTACTTGCAATTTAATAAGTCGCAAAGTTTATGACAGTCGCCCCGTCATAACACCTCAAATTCGCAGTGAATTGACATCATCTTTCATTTTTATTTCATCTATTTAAAATTCAGAGAAGAAAAGGCACAGTTGGTACATATGGGAATTCCAAAAGACTGTTCGAAGAAAAAAAACCGCACAGATATTGTCGGTCAGAAACCGAAGCATCTTTTTTTTATCAGCTTGAGAGTATTTATATGTACAATCAGAATGCTTCTTAACAAAATATTTAAATATTTTTGCAAATGACCAATGACAAGGAAAGCAAATTTAGGAGTTACATTTTTATTATAAAAGTAGCTGTCAATGGTATTAAAGCAAACCTTGCCTCAGGATCATGAGAGAGACTTAAGTAAAAATTTCAATCACATGTTAAACGTTGATTGGTTATTTAATCAATCTCTAAATTTGCAGAGAAAACAATTTTGTCTTTTGTTAAGCAATACTAGAAAATATTCAGTTTGACTTCTACATCATTTTCGCAAAAAATTAACATTTTTGACTACACCTAAGACATCAATCTATCTGTCTCCTAAAAGTCCCTTTATTCTAGTTATTTGCATTCATTTTAATTTCTTACTGAGGTTGCACAGGCAAAAATGAAATTAAATTTACAGATTAATCATAAGAATATAAAGACAAGTTTTGTTTTGGGCACGATCGAGCAATTTGCGACAGAGTTATTTTTGACAGAGTTATGCCCCTTGAACTCGGAAAGATTCTAATTATTTACGGTTCCTGTTTTTCGCCTGTTTGTCCAATGGTGACACACATGTAGACTAGAGCTACATGTATTAATGCTACATTAATATGTATGGTATAGTTATTTGCAAACAGTTATTTGATTGTTTATATATCTATTCATTTAGTTTTTTGTAAATATCCTACTATAAAACTCGCTCTCTTCTGATTATTTAGTTTTAATGCAAAATTATTCTATAATTTCTCCTTTTCGTTTAGTTCATTTTTTATTTCAACTGAGCTGAAGACCAGCTTGGTCATTGATTGAATTGTTCTTTGTATTTGTAAATTTGACAAAAAATGATTTAAAAAAAAAACAACAAAAAGAGAAAATGAAAACAAATTAGAGAAAAAAGTAATTAAAAAAAATAAATTTACAAATTCAAACACATTTTTCACAAATTTTAGCAGAATTTACATTACATAAAAAATATATTACACTTTTATTCTCAGTATAAAGCTTAAAATCTAATTTTGATTTCAGAATAAATTACATATTAGATTTTTAAAAAAGCTTTAAATATAAAATGCAACGAAATAAATATTTGGAATCAGCAAAACTAATACATCGTAACTAAGAATATAAACAACATATACACGAATTTTAAAAGTACAAGAATACTGCATGCGCATGTAGGAGGTTTCATAATTATGATATTTCAGTAAAACAGTAAAGCATTGTATATGACGTTGCACTATGGGGGTTAATATATGTTTCAAATAGGAAGGATTACATATACGTATTAAATACTTGTATTCTGAGAAAAGAAAGAAAATAGACTTCTTACTAGATTATAATTATTTCATTTACGAATTATTCATGAATAATACATTGTACCTTAAATTAATTTACGGACAAGTAAAAATGTCCTGCTGTAGAATTATAAACACATCTTGGATAGAAAATTTATCACATTTCAATGAAGAATAGAAAAAAGAAAATTCTTATGCAAACACTCTTCCAATGTTTTGTCTATTTTCTTACAACGTTTAAAAATATTGTTTTTTCATAACGTTTCATTCAGCCTTTTTCTCCGTTTCTTTTGGCGCCTTTTCAGACATTATCATACAAATCTAAAATCAAAAGTATGATGAATAAAAATTGGTCACCCGTCGAAACAAGAATTTTAATTATGAGAGTTAAATTTATCGATACTTAAATTTTACCTTTTCATGTTGAGCAGTGAATGAGTAATTAGCACTCAGTTTTCTCGGTCAAAAAAGAGTCTGATTTTATTACGTTTTTGATTTTTGATGTCTGCTTGTCTGAAGATGGTCCTTTTTTCTATGAGGAAAAAAAAAATAAAAAAAATAAGTCTAACAGGAAATGACTCAAAGCGGGACTTGGGAAACAAAAAAGCTGATCATTCTCATTTATTTTTTTTCAAACGAATGGCCATGAAAAATATATAATTTTAATCAGAATGGTTTAAGTTTGAACGATGAAGGCCTTTTTGTAAATTTGTAATAGAATGCTTGATAACGCATGCCAGAAGAAAGTGAAATTCTTACAAAATATGGCTCCAAATATTCAACATAATTGCTTCTTTATTTACAAAAGCATTATTAAACAGTGAAAGGTAGCGAATTTTTACTGTAAAAAAAAAAACAAGAAAAATTGCTTTTGATTTTACCATGGGACGATCAGATGTTTTTGTTCGTGATACAAAGGTTGTTTCCTTTCCGCTTGAGTCGGTAAACATACTTAATCCACTCAATGAAGGGTACTGAGTCCTTATGCCTTTAATTAGCTTAACACAAAGTTAAAATATTGAACATTTTATACGAACAAAAAATTGGCAAACAACAAAACATACTTGAACAAATTAATTACTTCAAAACTAAAGGCCTATGGTGTCAACAACGCTCAACAGAGTGACCTTGATCAAGTTTGGTTTTTTTCCGAAAGATTTTTTGAAAGAAATTTAATTGGTCGAAACCTAGAACAATCGAGTCTCGATTAAATTTTCAAATCCATACTGCTTGAAAAATGTGAAAAGTAATCAATCTGCGGAAGATAAGAGGACGACAAGTAATTTTGATCAAAGATGAACATTTTACATTCTGGCTCAGGTGAGTTAGAAGGGAAAAAGAAACTACCGGTAATCAACGCTTATCATGAGGCTTTATAAATTAAAAATCAAAAGCCTGAAAGGCTTCAATGGCGTCGAACAAGAAAAACAATTTCAAAAGATCTGCAAATAGGTCAAGTGAGTGACTCCAGTAACATAATAATAACATTAAAAAAAAAATAGTCTTAACACAAATACAGTATAGGGCCTGATAGCCTTGTGTCCTGGTCCGAATGAGTCAGGGTTCGAATTGACCAGACATCGTCAGAAATGTCCATCATCTATATCAATCTAATTTCTTTTCAGTCAATCGAAGACATATGAAGGGTTTCATAAATTATTTTAATTAATTGCCATTGTCAGAGTGTTGTTCTGTTGTATAGTGATTGCATCTAACTACAACCATGACTCTAATGTTACAAGTACGATCGACTTACGATAAGGCGCGGTAAACAAATGGAGGAAATGGATAAATACAGTAATACTGGCATTACTGGTCAATATCGTAGGTTGTTTGGCTAAAATTGAATTGAAGATCGTAAAAGTAAAGCTAAGATTAAGAAATTCAATCTTTATAGTTTTGTTGTATTCGTGTTTATTTTGTAATTATTTTACCGTATCTAAGATTGTTTGTATTACAGAAATCGGTCCCAAAATGTGATTCATGTCATTCGACGCACCCTCTCAGTAGAAATTCATCCGCAACAACCATAACGTTTTTCTTGCGTAAAAATTAAACATAATATCGTTGTTTTGTAGTAGTATTAATTGAAGATACAATTGATTTAATTTTATATTCAAGCTATTATTCATTGTGAACGTTTTAAAAGAAATTGGTTTACAGCTGTTGCTATTTTCTATTGCGGATGCATCCACTGACACGTGCGGTCGCGTAAACCTGACTGATCGCTAGATGACGATCGGGCAAGCCCGACGCCATAAAAAAGAAAGAAATATTTGTTAAACTTTAAGAAAAGACAATTATATGAAACCAAATTTTAAAAAAAAACAGACAATTTAAACCACTTACCTTTTTGTTTAACACTACATGCGAGACAAATATAAAGAAACCCTGAAAAGATAAATACCGGTATACAACTGTGATATTCGTTTCGAATAACTGAATTTACTCATTTTGACATAAATTATTATTTATTGTGCACTTAATATATATTAATTTTCTAGTGCTTATTCATTAATGATCCTATTTAACAGTATGTACTATTACAGTGTATTGATATAATGAAATATAGAAAAACGTTTTATTACAAAGAAAGTGGGACGAAACTTCACAAAATTACAATATATATATTCGCAAAAAATAAACCTGTAAAGAATTGGCAATGATGAAAATAAACTAAAAAATTTCTGCTCTTTCGTTTACAGCCAAGACTCCAAATATCCAGGTTACTCCTAATACTGGTACAAGTGTACAAAGAGACCGCAATCCTGACCTATTTTAATGACAAAAAATTATAAAGACAGAATTCCAAATGTTTAAAAATATATACATGTAAATATACTTTTCTACAAGTTATTTAACTTTTTCTTAATCATTCATATTTTTTTTCATTCCTAAAGAATTTCTTTTTTTTTTTCTAATTAAACACAAACATGTATTAACACTGATATTCAAATTCGAATGACAGTTTAATCTTTTGATTAAAGTATAAACCTAACAAAGAATTTCAATACTTACGCCGCTTTTTTATGGAGTGAGGAGTTAATCATTGTAGACGTTGAAAACAACACTCGAATTAAGGATACAATAATTAGTATATTTATCTGAAATATAATTTAATGGTAAGATTAACAAGTGTTTCAATCGTTATGTAAGAAGGCACATTCCACCAATCAAAAAATAACGATAATATAAATTTTAAACAAATCTGTAAACCTTATCTTAGCAAGAACTGGGTTCGTGATGAACTAAATTAATGTTCCAAACGAGCTTGTATCCTAAAGAGAAGGGGACCCCTGTAGTGGACACGTATTGCTTATGCAATACTCTCAGAATGCTTGTTTTTATGATGCTGAAATCTGTGTTGAATCTCTTGATCAACCGTCCATTCGCGAATTATTATTCTCGCGATTTGACACTGAAGGACCCTTTTTCGATAATAAATACTTGCCAGAAATAAAGAATCTACAGTTTCATTGAATACAATTCAAAACAAATTGAGAGCACTTGTGCGTTGAATTGCTTTCTTGTGTTTCTCTTCTGATTTCTCTTGATTATTGTTTTCTTTATATATAGTTTATAAATGCAAAAAATATTTTTTACTTTAAAAAATATCAAAGATAAATTTATTAGAATTTAAAAGCGCAGTTATGTATCATACTGTAGATTCCTACGCAAAGAAGAATAAATCACCGCGTTACTTCCCGAGAAGCACCACTCGAAAAATATATTTACTTCCTTTATTTTTTTTTTTTAATGCTTAAATGCTGAAATTCATGTTTAATCTCTTAATCAACCATCCACTCGCGTATTATTGTTATCGCAATATGTCGTCTAAAATAAAAATTTACAGTAATCAAATACGTCTGAAAATCGTATTTCTTTAGTTTTCAGATTAATTTTTATTTTTTTATTTTTTTTTTCATTTTTGTATTCATTTTTAAATAATATACAAATGTATTGCTCTGAAAACACTAGCACAACATATAATCAATCTTTTTCTCTCGAAAATTTTGAATATTGGATTATCCATGACCCTCTAAAAACAAATATACATGTAGCAATTTTCTAATTCGTACATACCATGGCAATAATGCAAACCGGGACAATAAATAGATAAAGAGATCCACTTTCCATGGAGAGCCAGCAGCTAGGAAAAAATTATTCGTGTGTTGGTAAATAAAGGCATATGACGTCCATATAATGTTCAATCAAATTTGACAAATTGTGAATTTGAATGTGAATTTTGTAGTTCTTTCTGATGTATAATACAAATTATAAATTTAGTACTGACAATGATAATATCATGAAATTAAAAAAAAAAATGCTTGAAACAAACTTTTATGAAAATATAGGTACCTATGCTTTTATTCTTCTATAACAAAGAACACTGTTATATTTTCAGCAAAAAAGAACATGCAATGATACAGAAGACTTCAAGAAGTGTCAAATATGATTTTACATGTGGCCTGACTTTTCCTTAGGGTATAATGTCATCACAATAGAGGTCAACAAGGCTTGCTCTATTCTTAATAATAAGTTAGTTACAAAAAATTCTGCCCATCACTTTGCGTGCCTTACACATTTATAAAAAATTTCTGTATTTAAATAGGTAGTGTATTGTATATTTTTTGTCATTTACACATGTGTATTTTTATTTTGTATTTTTTTTTATTTTTGCTTTTTGTTCCTCATCTCCATTGAGTCTTCTGGTGGGGTCTCTCAAGTTTATCACTTTCGGTCTTGGCGGTTTTTTAACCCCACCTTTGCAAATTTATTGTCATTTATTCAATTAATTTTGGTTAATCAATGTTTGACATTAATTTCATCATTTGATCAAATATATTTTATGATAAATTGAATAAATGACCTTTCTCACAAACAGAAGTTGTTCTGTCTTTCATTGCAAATGAACTCAGACTCACTGGAGAACATAACTGATTGTCTCATGTTGACAAATAAAAGGTATTTTATGTAAACACAATATGAAATGAAATTTTAAGTTTTCAAGTTATGGGAAAAATTTGGGTGACAAAAAACCTATTTTATTGTAAATAAAAACATTTTTGGCAGCAAATTTTGTAATGAGATACTGTTGTTATAATTATATACTCATCATTGATAACCTAAATGATTAAGATCTTTAAATTAGCCACCAGACATGTAGGTGGGGGGTATCGTTTATTATTGGCATCTGGTGAATAATTACGCGTCAACAGATGGAATTTGCAACCTGGCATGGCAGGGACACTGTGTATGCAATAGCCATCGTGATTAATACAATTAACCAATTATCCAATCAGATTGAAGTAACCTATACTGAAATCTTATCTTGGTCAAAGGTATCTCAATTATTCACTTTTTGTTTTAAGAGCTGCTGGACGCACCTAAAATTTTACAAGAATTCAATTTACCCACCCACCATCACCCTAAAAATTTATCTATATAAAATCAGTTGTCCTAAATTACAAACAATTTATACCTTTTTGGTTTTTGTCTTGTACATTTATTATGATTACATGTATACTATTATATTTTTTTTTTCCATTTCACAACTTGAATATGTTGAAACCTGTGTTACAAATTGTACTTTTATCATTTTATCTTTTACCCCGTGTTTCAAATTATAATTGTATTACATTATTTTTTACTTATGTTATAATGTTAATACATGTATTTCTTGTGTTTGGCGGTTTTTTAACCCCACCTTTGCAAATTTATTGTCATTTATTCAATTAATTTTGGTTAATCAATGTTTGACATTAATTTCATCATTTGATCAAATATATTTTATGATAAATTGAATAAATGACCTTTCTCACAAACAGAAGTTGTTCTGTCTTTCATTGCAAATGAACTCAGACTCACTGGAGAACATAACTGATTGTCTCATGTTGACAAATAAAAGGTATTTTATGTAAACACAATATGGAATGAAATTTTAAGTTTTCAAGTTATGGGAAAAATTTGGGTGACAAAAATGATTTTACATTCAACTTACTAGTGTTTAACATGGTATTTGTTTCCCCAGAATACTCCTAATGTTGAAGACGCAATTATTAATGGTATACCTGAAATAAATGGTAAGCATTCATTAAAAAGACGTATAATATTCAGAGTGTGCTAAAGATAGATTAAGCATAAAAAATATCTTCAGAACATAACTACAGAACATAACTAGCAAAATATGGTTAAATATCAATAGCTGATCGTACTTTCATTTTTTCATTCTTTAATACTTTAAGCATTCCTTTCCTTCCATGTCACATGTACATGTAGTTCTATCTTCACTAAATATGCAGAATTCTTAAACTTCATTAAAAGAAATTGCAAGAAAATGATACACTGCAGTAAGTGTTCTACTGAGTTTTCCTCTTTTTTTCATATTCTAAAATGATATATATCGAATGTACATGTAGTTTAATTATTCTCTCTCACACACACGCACACTCAACCTCAAAGAAAAAAAACTTTATAATGTTTTCCAGACGAAATGACGTCAGGCTTTCCACAGTTATTTTCCTTACTAATGTAGTAATGTTCCATTCTCACTTGAATTGTTTATGGTGTCAGTGTCTCCTTACTAATCAGATACTCAAGAGCATGCTCGGAGTATGACCAATGTATAAACCAAAGTAGTCTAGCGACAGATAATTTAAAATAACTTGGTTTAAATAACCACATTTAATGTAATTTCTATGGTCGTTCTCTTGGTTTTGTAGGCAAAGATACTAAATAGGCAAATAAACTAAGTAACCAATCAATGGGTTGTATTTTAGCTGACACATGTCGTACTAATGTTTAGGCATTCTTTACATTTTTACACTAAATGTGACGACGGAATTTTTCCCTATCTGATCAATAAACAGAGCTCACTGTGGGTGTGACAGATCGAATGGGTGTATTAACTCCTCCTAGTCACGTGATCTCACCACTGACTACTGTATTCAGGGGATCTCTGTTTTATGCACTGTTAAAGACTTTTATTGTTTGTAGATATCGATCACTGCTCGTTATTTTCTCCTTAATCAGTCATAAGAAAATTGGATTGTGTTATTCTTGAAAAGCCTATCCTTACTCACCCCATCCTCCCAAAAGGAACCAATGTACTCTGGATTTGGACTTGAAATTGTTCGCCACATGCAGAGCGTAATATGTCACGGTTATGCTCATAAAATAGTAGACTCCCATTCCCATCATACAGAAAAAAGTCACCAGGAAAAGGTAATGGATGACGGCGGTTATTGCGATACACAAGACCTAAAATATACAAAAAAATTATATCAGAGCATCTCATTTACAATATACTTTAATATATCAGAAGTTAAAGATTAGTCTTTTTTTTTCGTTTTTTCCCCTGTTAAATCAAATGTACATTTCACAATTTACCTCATTTTTTGTTTCTTCTACAGCCGATATAAATAAAACATAGGATAAAACCAAGGATCCACAGAGATTTAATAGCATGATGTTCTGGTCATTCTTTATGTGTCTAAAAAAATAACGTTTTATCGTCTTAACGTGTTTTTTCGTTAACTGATTGATATAATTTACATGATAAAATTAATTTTGAAACCTTTAAAAACACATACTTCCAAGTCATGATGTAAATAAGGAAGGTTAAAACAGTAAAAGCAACTGAAAGGATGACACCAATGAGAGATAAAGTCTTAAGCGAATCTTTGTCTTCCTTCTCCTACAAAGAAAATATATGAACTGAGTTAGTCTCCCATACATGTAATTTATTTTTGCTTTTGTGTTTGCTATATGATATTGTTATGTACCTATACATATAAATAGATGTTAATTTTTTAACGTTCATACTTAAAGAATACTTTAGAAACTTATCAGAGTTGTCAAACGATATATTTCATCTTTAAATTGATGCATGAAATGTGAAGATAATTTTTTAATAAACAATAAAATTTTCTTACAGATGTATAAGGTCTCATCAAGATAGCAAAGTTAGTCAAGTGATTACACTGGCAAACTGTTCTTTTTTTATTGGTGGAATTTAATCTGCAGCCTCTTTCTGACCACTTGCTGAAGTGCAAAGAAAAAAGACATTTAATCTATGACATACACTAAGTATAAGATTTGATTAGACACAAGGTGTATACATGTACACATTGTATTATTTTAAAAGTATTTTATTACAGTTGTAATTGTTTAGAATAGTGTTGAGATGGCCATGGATGTTTTCGCTATTTCACGATCAGGACAAGGAGCACACGCCGTGTGTTACTGGTCGGCAGGGGATGCTAATTCCTTCATGGCACCTGATCCCAGATATGATGCGTTGGAGGTCCGTGTTTACTCCTCTCCTATTTTGTAATATTCAATGGTCTTTCGAGCTCGAATACTGTTTGTTATTTCCACATATTTTATTCTTTCTGTTTCACTGTGTTCATTCTAATATTTTTGACTGTTACAAACATTATCACTTCACACATTTAAAAACGTATACTGTTTTTTTTTACATGAATTACACAGAGATAGAAATGCTTACTCACTTTGAGGTAAAGTTCCATGATACACAGATTGCTTGGTATTTATAATTTTTATTCTACAAAAAAGAGCATTCTCAAAAAATTTATAACATAATCATGCCTAAAGAATTATTTTTGTGATATTTACTAAAAACAATATATGAATTTTTGTCACATGAAAAGAAAAAAAAAGAAAAAAATAGAAGTATAAGCTGCATTTTCATCAAAAATATAATATTTCAAGGATTGTGTAACACAAATTAAATCAATTTTTCAATACATTTTTAGCAAATTTTCTCACAGAACTTATAATTTTTATCTTACCTTATGTTGAAAAGTTAGACTTAGAGGAGGAAAAAGAAATACAAAATCTATCTGCGTTGTGAGGGACAGAATTTCAGAATTTAGAATGTCTTCCTCCTTTTTTCTTGTATTATCTGTCACTTTTTTCTTCTTTCTTAAACATAATCAGTAAAATTAAATAAAAACAAATGATAAAGCATTAGTTTTTGCAATTTATTATAATTGTTTTGTTTGCAAGTGAAACCAATAATTTTTTAATATAATAAGTATAATAATTAAGACTTGTGTGTCCTGTTTCTCTTTAAGCCAAATAAGATGAACATGTTTATTTCCTCCCTATTTTGGTTTAATGTACAAGGATCGTTTGAAAAGTTTGCGGCCAAGTTGAAATTGTAAAATTATTTTGATATTTATTACCTTTTTAAATCTGAATCCGTGCGTAAAATCTCTGATAGAGTCCTATATATCACAGCAACATAAGTAATAGCTGACAAAGAAATTTTTTAAAAAAAATTGATTAGCTTATTGGTTTCAGCATTATATGTAAGGATGGCAATAATAATGTTAGCAAAGACATTAATATATTGTAATTACTTGTTTTGGATTTATTTTCTTGTTTGGGCAAGTCTAGAAACGTAGCATATTCATCGACTGATTTGTTACTATTGCTTGACGATATATCGGGAAAAAGGATCCCTTCTTCATCAATTGTCGTCTGATCAATTGCCAGCTCTTTAAAAATGTATTAAAATGTATTGAAAGAAGAAAAAACAACAACGTATAGCTGCATTTTTAGCAGTTTTTAGGTTTCCTTTTATTACGACAGAAATGCAAATATGTACTAATATGTACAAACCCTACCAAAATTTGTGCCATTAAATTTGGTTGCTGTTATGTTATCGCTTTTCAGAAGGACTATGCTAAGTCTGTCCATATTCTTTATTAACCATGTGGCACCTTTCTCCGTCTACATTAATTTTGTGATCCAGAAAAAAATAAAATACATGTATAGTGAATAGTTTTATAGATAAAAAACTTTAAAAAAAAAAAAAAAAAAATTCTTAATTTTTTTTATCATTTAAGACATACCTTTTCTTGCACGGTTGCCCAGGAGTTAGTATTACTGATAGACAAAACATTATCAACGACCTCAAAAAACGCCTAAATGTTTAAAACAGTTTGAATAGGTTAAATTCTTTAATTCCATTCTGTGATTATTTAAATTCAATAATATATAGCAGAATCCATTTGCTGAAAAAATACGTATTTCATTTGTACTAGGGGTGATCAAAAACTATCTCTTTATTTACAAATCCACAACATCCACAACATAGATCAGTTTAAAATTTGTCACACAGAGTCAAACATATGTAGTGAAATACAGGTAAACTTCGTTATCTCGACATCGACGGGGCAGTCGGAAAATGTAGAAATATCCGAGGTGTCGAGATATCAGAGTTGAGATTCGACGTCATTAATTTTACTGCATAGGTCCGGTTTTTCAAAATGTAGTTAACTCTAACATGGTGTTAACCTGTTGTTAACCTAACCACTGTGTTAAATTTAACTACATTTTGAAAAACCGGGCCCAGACGTGTAACTACGTACCATGCGTACATGTTTTCAATAGACTGTAGCTCGTTTGTTTCAGCTATCCCTTTTTATTTATTAGAAAATCTCAGAAGTTTGTTATTCACAAATGTAATCAATGAAATGCTTCTTTTTTATCGAAATCTTCTCATTTTACTAATAAAATGTATTTTGCTTCATGTTTGTGACGTCACAATGTGAAAATAAGTCAATATGTAGATCACTTGTGACAAAACTGGTTGACTCAGTTGTACTCGAGCAACGAACAGCTGTAAATTTTAAGCTATTTCTTTTCAAGTAGCGTATTATAATTTGTTAATTAAGACTTAAGACTTTCTAGAAGTTCATTCATTCAATATTTAAAATATTCAACACTTAAACTCTATATCATTCCATTTATGGAAGTTATTAAACTAGTTCGCAAACTTTTTGATCAACCCACGTATTTGACAGAAATGAAGTAACGTTTTCATTGGCTGTTAGTACGGAAATTAATGTTGCAACCGTCAAAGAAAATATATAACCGGTTTAATTCCCATAGTAACAAAGGGAAGCATTGTATTGTTTAAATTTACATATGTATAAACAAGCAACAAGTTTGTTTAGAATTGTAATATTGATACGTATTTTATTGTATTTTCTATTGATAGAAGATGCGATGCTCAAACTATTATTAAGAAATCTATAAAGGTGGCTTGAGTGGAGTGTACAGATTGATAAACGACTGTGATTTTCAAAAGAATTAAAGAAAAATAATATTCAACATGCCAAATACTAGTATCACTTCTTCATAAACTAGGAAATTTTATCCAATTTTCTCAACGTGACATCATACATATGTGTGAGAGAACTAATCTTTAGCAATTTAACAAGTATTAAGTTGATTTACCTCTTTTCTATGTTCACATTCGTCAAATTTGTAACGTTGACAATTTTCTCCAGGATATCTAGAGAAGATCTGATATCTCCGGCACTCAGTTCTGTCTCTGAGGTCAGGTTTTTCATCATCATCAAAGTTCTGTCAACTGTTTTCTGTATTTTTTCTGTGTTATTAATAGCTTCCTCTGATAAAACGTCAAGCTGGTAAAAAAGGGTTCTAGCTTATGTACAATTTTTATTATTAATTTTTTATTTGAAAAGGAATTTATTTTATTTATTTAATATTTTACTTTTGATAAATATGTAAACATGCGCATATATAAAAGTAAAAAAGATATGTTGAATGCAGGTGAAAGCAATGAGAAATATATTGTTGCAGATTTTACATGCATCAAAAGTAGAAACAACAGCGATACTCAATTATATTATATAATACGAAATTGTTGACAAGCGTTTACGGTCCATCACGACCTACAACGTAAGGGGTGTTAAGAAAGTTCGTTCCAGGATGAAATATTTTCAAAAATTTCAAAGTAGTGCTTATATAACGAGATGAATTTTCAAGTCTGACAAAATCAGAAGAGTGTGCTTTAGATTTACAGCAATTCATTTCTAGCAAGAACTTATGGGATTTTTCTTCCATATGAAGATATATATAACATCTTTAAAGTACCCGAATGATACAAATGCCGGTCAATTTGAGTGAAAATAAAGGATAAGTTACTTTTGTTTCTTCATAGCTTATCTTGCATCAGACAAGCTGATGAGCGTAGGTATACATGGTATAAGAACAATAGATCACTTTTGAAAAGAATAGGTTTGTCATTTTGAATTTTTTTTACAGATCTGATAACTTTTGCAAAGTATTTAAAAGGATGTTTTGACTTGTGTGCTTAATATATGTCACAAATATGCGTCATTCCTAATTTTTCTGAACAGACATCATCTGTTTGAATACCTGCCCTCTCCTTATTGATTCAACTAAAGACAGTTACAACCTTATCAGTAGCAAGAATGGACTCTGTAAACATGAAATATCACAAATTGTAAATATCTTCTAATCGTATTTCTTTTGGAAAATAAAACGAAAATGTGGAACGAACTTTCTTAACACCCTTTATATGCCCAGATCGGAAACATCGTACCTTTTCCAATTGGTGATATCGATAATTTGGGACTTTCGCACTCTCATATGTGTCTATTAGTTCTTTACTCTTTCATGGGAATGACAAGCACACTTAAAATTCTAAATAGGATTGAGATTGACTTTTTTTTGTTCTCCAATAGGACATGTCCCAGTCAGACGATAGACAAAACACGCCTCTGATTTGAAGATTTCTTTTATGATCAGACGTTACGTTTCTCAGATATCTGTTTTGTATATTTTTGTAATGTATGAAAAATATTCTGACTTCTAAACCAGTTTATGATTATCTGGAAATAAATGAATCACTAAAAAATTGATTTCCATGGGACAATTCATTTTTTTCCCAAAAGGATTACATCAGAAACACTATCCTTTGATAACTTGCACAAATGCCTGGTAGGTACCTCATTTTTTGTGACTAAAGATATTAAAGTAATATTACTTAAATAGAAAAAGCTTGGAAAAAATTATATATTATTGACACACGTATCTTCCGTCTTTAATGGAAATTAAAAGCATCTGATTAAGCTTTAATAATTTTAATAGGTTAGTACGTTGTGTTACCCGAAACAACTTTATTCACAACAACATGTACGAGGGTGGATCCAAAAGTAATGTCACAACTTCGATAAAAGTGCTACTAGTCAACGTAAATTAACGAAATTATACATGATCGAAGCTATATTTATTCTAAATCAGTCCTGAAAAATTCAAATTAAACTATTTTATACTTTTCCAAATATCGAATTATATAGAAAGTGCAATTATGGTAGTCGCTGCACCTAAATAACATCATATGATGGTAGTCTCGTTTACCCCAGACTCTCGCTCTCGAGACTTTGCCCGAGCGAGAGTCTGGTCTGATTCCTATTTAATTTTTGTAATTTCAAATCGAGGCTTACCGAGAAATCGGTATGGATTTTCATTGGCTGACACATTCTCTTCAAATCTAAGATCTTTTTTCTTTAAAAAGTCAGAGGCTGCGCCTTTACTTTTACCAGGTTTTATAATAAAATACCTCTGTCTGCTTTACAAGGAACAAAAAACGTACATATCTTTGTTTAAAAAGTAAATTCTCATATGTATTTTCATTGAAATCGCCATCTTGTTAGCCGGTTTAGCGACCTCTACTGGTTACAAAAATTAAATAGGAATCAGACCAGACTCTCGCTCGGGCAAAGTCTCGAGAGCGAGAGTCTGGGGTAAACGAGACTACATATGATGGATACGCGCCGTCATACACTTGAACGCTTCCCCTTCGTTTTATTAAAAAATATTTGAGATTCACAAACACATTTACATATATTTTTCCTTTTAAAGTATTATTGGCACCTCTTGTACACTCACTCTATACATAATTTAGTTCACTGTCAAGATTCTTTGAACAGTACCAAAAGACAAACTTAAAGTTTCTCATATAGCTCTAACCGTCTCTCATTTTTGACAACGTCAGACACCATTGAACGTTTCCAACCGACCTCCATTTTTTGGTCTTTCTGTCCTCTGCTGATCATTCAGTGGCCCATGACCCGCTAAAAACTGCTGAAACCATCTATAAACAAGTCTCTTATTTACATTCTCTCCTCTGTGTGTCTATCGCAAATACCTCTAAGGACGATTTCCCTATTTTGAAGCAAATACGCATGACAGATCGTTTCAGTGGTTTTTCTGCATTTCGACATTTCCTATGTTCAATACAGCAGATTAAAACAACGATGTTTATGATAAAAAAGCAATGGCGTCATTCTATTTTCAACGTGAATCTAGAAAATATCCTTAAAAATTGTCTTTTAAAATACTGAGCGATTAAACGCTTTTTCAGTTGCTTTTTAACGTGTTTTTTTTTTTTCATTCTAACAATTTCCACTTTAAAACGTGACGTTTAGTTGTGACGCGGCGACACCCCTTATGTTTAATATTTTAAACGTCTATGAAATTAATTGAAGTAAACATTATGAAAATAAATTCTGAATTTTGATTGGATTTATTTTCATGCATCTCTTGGTATATCATATCTGATAATAAGACGCCAAATATAAAAGATATTGGCACAGTAACATTATTTTTAGATCAACCCTCACATATTTAGATATCCTTATCACGTTTTCTTTAATTGTACATAACTAAAGACATACCTCTTTTGAAGCATCCACAAATGCTTCACTAGTACAGTTTATCAGATTAGGCATTTCCCATACACCTCGAGTGTTACAATATCTCGTTGCTGTTCCTAAAAAATGGAAATAAGTATTTTTTTCTGTGTGTGTTTTCTTTTTAAAGTCACTTAGGTTACTCTGGGATCTACTATTTCCGAAAAAATTAGTCATTTATTGAGAATTATATTTCTTATGAGTTCTTTGTTATCTTTGAACATTTAGAAGTGATAGTCATTGTTCAGGACCTAGGACTAGGCTGAGTTCACATGTTGCCTTACGCATTGAGCAAGTAATCACTGTTTTCATGACTATGAAAATAGTTGGATCACTTACAAAATAGTGGAGAAAGCCCTAATGCATTGTTTGTTTGTTTGTTTGTTTGTTTGTACGAACCTTATTTATGTTTACAGTTAGGAATTTGTGTGTAAGTAATATGCTCACACTTTTAAATTTGAATTAATACCTATCTGCTTTTCTGGACAGGATTCTTGTGCAGTTGTTCCTGCGATTATTGCTTTCCATGTTATGTTAGAAAACATCTCGCGTTGACATTCAATTTGTTTTGTGTGACCTGAGTGAGGAAGTAGATTGGATTAGAGAGATGGGATTTGAATATAAGAATAATATTACTTCGACAACGACGAAGAATTTATTAATTACTGATGTTATCAATCATTGAATATTTATCCTAAACGAAAATTATTGACTCACTTGGTTTTGTTACTATAACATTGATGGAATCGTTTTCTGTATCAGGATAATCGGAATGTGAGCATAAATAATTTCCAGAATCATCAATTCCTACTGAATTTTTCATCAATGTGGTGGATAGATTAGTTGTTGTAATATAAAAGTCCGAATCTACAAACATTACGTAACTATGAAGAACTAATTGTATTAAAAGTAATTGTTGATGGTAGGACATTCGTACATTTTTAAGAAATAATCTTAATGGTTGAGGACATATTTTGTAAGCATGCACTTTATTTCACATTAATTCTATCCATGCCTGTTTCGATATTCTTCCCGTCTTTCTGCCAGATTAGATCTCCACCTGCTGTATAAATAAGTGCTTCGGGATTCATGATTGTACATTGTAGACTTATAATTTGGCCACTTTGAATTGATACATCATATCGTGGTTCCATCTGCAGCAGAAGTCTGGGAAGAACTAAAAATAAAATAGGAAGCTTAAATTAAGCATATCCCAACTGAGATATGGAGATAGCTAACCGTATTCTAGCTCATTATCCATTTAAGAATGCGAATCCGAAACGGAGAAAACGCAGACCTCCAAAAAAGTGTCATGGAGGAGAAAGCATCCCCTGTCGACCAGTCACACCCTCCGTACATCATTGTCATGATTGCCTAAACGGAGAAACCCACGAAAATTTCCGTTTACAAATCAATGCTTAACACTTGGTATAAAAAGCTTCAGTCAACATTTGACCTAATGGTAGACTTTCTTTGCTGACTGGGTCATTTTATCGACAATAGAACTTGTTGAATTAAGACTTCAAACAAGAATGTTGATATCCTTGTTTCATCAATATGTTGTTTGATACATGCAGTATGCCTAGTTTTAAAAATCGATCGTACGTAGAGCGAGCTGTCGCGTATCGAATCAACTCGGAGGCAAAAAAAAACCATGCAGACAATAAGGGTATATTCACTATATTGCTACATAAATACTGGAAGTTGAGTATGATAAGTTGAAGTCATCACATTTATCAAAAATGTTTTCTTGTTCCATGATTGTCTTTTTGTCGTAAAGTTTATCCAAATGTCCGACTCTGTAGTCTTTTTTAATTATTTGATGTCACTGGGATATATCGAGTCGACATTTGGAGGGAATGAAATTAATGAGATAAAGAACAGAATTCCAGCTCTAAACTCCATTAAACAATACAAAATAGGAGAAGAACAAACACTGGCCTCCAAAACATCAAAGGTTTAATCAAGAGCCATGGAGGAGTGAGCATTACTTGCCAACCGGTCACACCAGCCGTGTGCTCCTTGTCATGATTGGGAAATATAAGAAAAATCCGTCGACAGTTCAGTGTGTAAATAACAATAAGTATGTAAAACGTCAGTCAGCATTTTACGTAATGATACTTGGGTGGCACGGATGAGATATGCATGTCATATCTTACACTATTGTGATATGCATATCACATTTTGTGGGCAAGTTTGTTTTGATGTGCCTTTTTTTTTTTTTGCTAACTTTTCCTTGTGATATTTTGTTTTTTTTTCTGGTTTTAAATATACTTTTTTCAACTCCCTTTTCGATGGATCAGACATTATCAAATTTTACGTAATTTACAATCAGAGCTTGTGAGTCTGGGGCCCGTTTTACAATAGGGCTTACGACTTAAGGCCAAATTTAATTCTTCATATAACTTTTTAATTAAGATTATATCGAAATTTATTTAAAAAATTTTAAAAAGAAAGTGTTATGAAATATTAACACAACCAATTTCAAAGAAAATTATAAACTTTGCAAAATTTTACAACAATCTAAGATTTTGGTCTTAGTCATAAGTTCTTTTGTAAAACGGGCCCCAGATCCCCTTTCTGTGTGTTATTATAGTTTGCAGTTACTAGTAAATGTAAAGTTTTAAAGTATCGATCTTTTTCGTCAGATGCATCCAGAGTAAACGATTCACGTGATTGGTCAACTCAAATTATCAATATTGACACGGAAGTAGTTTGTTGCACGAGCAACTAATCAGGGATAAGAAGAAAGTTCCAGCTTCCGGTTAGGAGGCGTGTACAATTACCTTGAGCGCAGCTGTCAACTAGATCGTGAGGTAACGTGAAACTTTACAGTTAGCTGCAAACAATAATAAATTGTTTACATTTACATACATGTAATTTAAAATCTCTATGAATGTGTTTCATTCGATTTGTACAAATTCAGCAAAAATACAAGCTGCAGTGAGCTTGCCTAGCATTTGAAGACATAACTTGTATTTGCTGACAAGGTCGTTGTTTCGACAATAGAACATACGAAATGATGGCATTTAATCGAGACTACCGATAATTTTGCTTCAGCAAAACTTGTTTGTCAATAACTTGCATCGTTATAAAAATTGGTGCTACGTAGAACATACTCTAGCCTATCGATTCAGCCGAGAGATATAAACCTCGCATGTAATGGATGAAGGTATATTGCTGCATAAGTAAGGGATGTTGAGGATTGAAAAGTTAAAGTCACCTCGTTTGTCATAAAGCTTGGTTGTAAGATACTATGATCATTCTTTTCAAGTAAATTATCCATGTATGAAATGTCAGACTTCGTAGTATCTTCTATTTCAAACTCATCGGGATATATTGTCTCGACAGAAGAATGGAAATAACCATTGTTAATTGACAATACGTCGTCGATATACCTAAATGTCCAGTTGAAAGCCACAGCAAGTGTTTACTTCTATTCGCCTGTAAGATCTTTGGCAAGTTCTGCTTCATATGAATACAAAAATAGGTCTGCTCAAAACTGGGCGCGCAATATGTACCTATGGGAATTCCAATAGACTGTTTGAAAACCTGGTCCTCCAAATCCACACAGATATTATTTATTAGAAATTCACGCATCTTTTAAATGTCAACTTCAGAGTAAGTATATTATGATGTAAAGCAACTCACCTTCGACGTAAAAAGCCAAAACAAAACCGCTCCCACTGAACCAGTGATCACTAACGAACTGCACCTTCGTTATAGTGTCATTTAAGATCATTCTGTCGGATGTCCGTAAGATAGTATCCTCCTTATATTCACAAAATTCTAAATCATATATATTTCAATAATTACCACTTTGTATAAATTTATTATTGCAAAATATTTATGAATATTTATACCACCTATCACGTTTCCTACTTTTTTCTTAGCAAACGAAGTTAAACTAAAGCAAGCTATTTTACCTATCTAGTTTTTACGAGGACGGTTTTACTTAATGGGAACAATACAGAATAAAAGTTATACCTTTTACATTCGTATCCATTTATATGTTTGAGCCCCTCACTCCCCGGTCATAAATATTTTTATCATACAATAGGACCACAGAAGATCGAGGGTTGCATGTAAACTATGAAACAGTTTCCTACATGTTCAAGGAAAGCGCTTTAACATATCGGTAATTTATATACATGTATATATCTATAAAATGACATCAAACGATATAATACTGAACATGAAAACTGAATGATACTGACCGCCCACACTATCAATCTTTACGTAATCATTGCAGCCAATGAAACCTTCTTCTAGATATTGAGACCGGAACTCAAAAATTAAACGGAAGTTCTCCTTTAAATCAGATACCACAATCCAGGAGCATTGCACTTGACTGAAAATTAAAATACCATTTAATATCCATTAAGGACTTTAATCTTTAGTTTTCCCCCTTTTTTAAATTTTATTTTTGAAATACATGTACCTTGGATATGCAGATGGGAACCCCGGAGATGTGATGAATTTTGGAGTTGATTCTGCGATTAGCTGTTCAGTTGATTCACATTTGTCATCTAAGCAATATAGTGTTAGAGCTTAGAAGGTTTGCAAAGGGAAAATTTATTTAAATGTCGTACAGTACATTAATATGTGTCTAAAATTGTGATTATTTGTAGGTTAAACATTTTCTTCCATGCACATAAAACACGCAATACAATCTTGATTCGCAGTGGAAATATCGTCGAATTTCTTTTTGGTAAACCAGACATTCTTTATTAGGATACATGTAGATTATTGTCCTATTAAGTTTCTGCTATTGGATAAATGTTTTATGTATTGGGCTTACTTTTCCTCTTTTCAACAGACATAAAGCGAAACTGGAAGCCACCACCTTTAAAAGGCGCCGACGTTCTAAAATTCAAGAGAATTCCCGATGATCCAGTTTGTATGATTTCGCCACAATACCCATATGCTTTAGGGCATCCAACACAACCATCTATCTCTGTTAACGTTGTTGAGCCTAAAACGGCAATAAGAAAAAGTTAGAAATTTCTTTTGATATGGCAAAGAAAACGGTATTAATTCCGATCAAATTGTGGTAATATTAAAGCAGAAGTCTGTGTTATGCAACTACATTGTAATTTTTCATACTTTACATTAGAATATATCTTGTAACTCTGTCTTAAAGCATGAATTATGATGGCCAAGTATTATTTGCAGTAGGTTTTTCTTTAGATGTGTTTAAAACACTGTAAACATAAAATTTTGTTATCATTTGACAGTGAGAAAGTAGCAAATTAGTCATTTTTGAAATGAGGTACCGTAATAAAGACGAAAATCTGCGTCTTCTTTGCACGCCCACCTCGGGTAAACCACAATATCATATCCAGTAATTGTGCTGATTTTCCAGGAGCAGTTCAAGTTACTAAAACAATATTTCTAGCATTAATTTTTTATAATACAGATAAAATAATTCAGTTATAAATTTTAATTTATTCAATTGAATTTAATGAACAAAGTATAAATTGCGTGAAAATGTAAAAGTATTTCTTTGCAATTATTCTTGTTTTGTTTTTACTTTCCATATCCTTTTTCTACTGGATAGTTTTCTGGATATGCAACTTTTTCCCCGATGTAAGGCTGAAGAATTATTTCTTGAATCCCTTTACAAGCACGTGTTGTTAACACTGTAAAATATAAAATCATAATATATTTTATATTTAATTGTTGGATGCCTTATGCTTCTGATAAAATGTCTGAATATGTATCATTGTTGTTTTTGAAAGCAGGAAGTAGCTATGATTTGCATGTACAAAACTTTTTTTTCAATTTTAAGTACAATGTACTTTACTAAAAAAAAAAGGGTAGCAATACTACAAAGCGAAACATTTTCGTAAGTTATTACACTAAACTACTAAACTTATTGTTGCCAACGTTAACCTACTTACATGAAAGCAACCATCAATGTTCAAATTTCTGATAAAAAAAAACTTATGTTGCCATTGCTAGCCTCCTTCAGGAATCTAAAAAGTGAGTAAATTTCCGCTATTTCAATTCTCCTTATTGGTAATGAATGTTTTATATTCAAAACGTAATGGGGAATTGTGTCAGCTTTTTATTCTATCTATTTATAAAATAACATGATATTATTATGATGTATTTTGTCAGCTTTTTAGTGGTTCACACGTTCATCTCCGTTACAATAAGGCAATGCTTGACTGACTGCGCTACGCTCCATACAAACCTCAGATGTGATTGATGGAGAAAAATTCGTCAAATCAAAGCATTTCTCCACCGGAAACTGCCTTTTTAACTCATTTCATATTAAGCTCTGCATAAAAATCTTTCAAAAAATATTCTGTTATATACTAGTATATTCTCTTTCTTTTCGGTTTATTGGTTTTCAATTAAACATCATGTTATTAGTCTTGGAGAAGGATTTGGAGAAAGGAACAGTATTCAATATTAAAGTCCATAAACAATACAAATTAGGAGCAGAGCAAACACGTACCTCTGAATCATCAGAGGTTGGATCAGGTGCCATGGAGGAGTGAACATCCCCTGCCAGCTGGTCAGAACCGGCCTGTGCTCCTTGTCATGATAGGGAAATAACGGAAAAATCCGTCGTCAATTCAGTGTATAAGTAATGGACTAACAATTAGTATGAAAAACATCAGTCAGCATTTGACTCAATGATAAATTGTATTTGCTGACAAGGTCATTGTATCGACCAAAGAACTTACGAAATGATGACTTTAAACGAGACTGCTCATATTTTTGTTTCATCAACTTGTTTGTCAATAATTTTAGAAATTGGTCACACGTAGAGAGACGTGAGAGCAAAAATATTGTGTTCTACATGTCACGAAGTAATTCAAATTTCAAAAGTATAACATTGGGGGAAATTCAAATAAGATTACACGACTGTATCCGAAAAATGATGGAATCCCTATTGTGTCTGAGGTTGGTATGCGAGGTACCAGCCACCCTAGAAGCTCAGAGTGTTTCTGTTTGTTTCACATTTTTTAAACTGATAAACAGGGGTTCGAAACAAATGGGAATATCTGAAGTTTTAAAAATAACAGCATCAACTATCTGCATGTATGTAGAGCGGTATCCCGCTTTATCAATAATCACCATCGATCAGGTCAAACTTAAAAGCTGGAGTTATTGGACAACAATTAAAAGGACCGGACACAAAACCTTGTCGACATCGCTAAATGTATTAAATACTGTAAAACGAGAAAATTTGGCGCATACATATTTTAGCGCAAACGCAAGTGGGAGTACATTGGCGCAAATAAATTTCAGCGCTCGCACTTGTCAGTAAAATATATAAATGTAATATTTTGTTGTTTTTTTTTATCCACACCCGTATTTGACTTTTTGGTTAGTCAAGCACGGAAACACATTAGTACTCCCGTATATCAGTAAACATTCGTTACCTTTACCGCGGTACGTGTTGCTATCACATGGACGTGGTACAATGTTAAAATTTATTTTATTTCTATTTTCATTTAAAAGAAATGGAGTATTAACTCATTAAATCACATTAAAACAATGCATGCATCGACAGAAAATTACTTAGACAAAACGGTAATCCTAATCAGGTATTGTCTGCAAGCTCAATCGCCATGCTTGATTGCATTGTTTACCTCGAGGCGATAGATTGACATGCCGAGAAGCCAAACTTTGAAGGTGCTAATGATAATTATCCGGTAACAACTACCGGGGTAACAATAGTTTAATTAAATTATAATTTGGCAGAACTTTCTGTCTTCCGTACATGTGCAGTGCTAATGTGTATATAAAATCCAATGACCCTTCGGCATTACGTAATCGCGCGTTCCGGTTTACATGTACTTATGTAGAAGCTTTGAACACACACAAAAAATGATATTTAGAAATCCTTTAGCGCACAATAAAATTTAGCGCTCAGGGGCTCTTGCGCCAAAGGCGCTAAAATTAGTGTAGCGCCAAATATTCTCGTTTTACAGTACTTCTAATGATAAGTTTGACTTAAGAAAACAAGCTGTTGAGAAGGAAGCAGGACTTTCACAAATGACAAAAAGTAAGAAAGATGAAATGTTGTTTTTCAGTCAAAATATGATTTGGCAAACCTCAAAGATTCATATTCACCTTGACCTTTGGGTCTCACAAATATTGTACTTCTACGTTAGTTGAACAATTTTTAACTTCCTCTACACAAAAAAGTGTAACATTAACGGGATAGGTATTGTGAAATAGCTTCTGGTTGTTGCAACAATATGGTTATGCAAATGAATAAAAACAATTTTAACTTCTTTAATTACAACTGACTACTCAGATATTGCAAATTGATCTACTGTTCAGTTGACAACTTTTTATAGCTAAAATTTTGATTGGATACTAAAACCCTCAATGAGAAAACGTAAAGTGAAAAACGAAGGTTGACCTAAAAGTCACAACTTCTACAAAATCAATGATCTATTGTTATTACAAAGATTGACATACTTATACCCTCCTTATCTGAAATTTGCCTTAAAGATTCTCTTTCATTATATAAAATACTGAACAAAACGCTAGGTCTTATCTGTAGGCAACGGAAGAATGTTAACGTTGTCGAATTGACGTTACTTTCGGCACTCATTTTACCGTTCTCGTACCTCTTAAACCAATCAATTGCATCTTTTTAAATATATACATATATGCATTTTTTTTTTTATAAACCGTCTTGTTTTGAGTTGTAACAATGAATTATTTCAATTTTATCCAGGCAATTGTTTTTTCTAAATTTATTCCTTTCTGTGTTTTTTAAATATACTTATTATATACATATAACTTCAGTTTAACCTGTGATGTTTTGGAGGTCCGTGTTTGCTCCGCTCCTATTTTGTATTGTTTAATGGACTTTGATCATGAATACTCTTTGTTATCTCCAATTATTTCTTTACAAAATGAGTGTCGAAGAAAAACGTCATACTGACGTTGGTATATTCATGCCGTGAGTCGGAAGAATAGAGCAAGAGTTAGCTTTATTTTAATATACATGAATTATAAAATATTGCATATATCCCAATAAAATTATACGACAAAAGTTAATATAGATTGCAGTTTTATATCAAGTTTTGCTGAAAATTTCCGATAATTTAAGTTTTTTCGAAATTATTTTACATTACTTTCAGATCAACGTTCATAACTCTAAATGCTGACTGACGTTTTTCATACTCATTGTTAGTCCATTATTTATACACTGAATTGACTACGGATTTTTCCGTTATTTCCTGATCATGACAAGGAGCACACGGCGGGTGTGACCGGTCAGCAGAGGATGCTCACTCCTCCATGGCAGCTGATCCCATCTTTGATGTTTCGGAGGTCCGTGTTTGCTCTACTCCTATTTTGTATTGTTTTATGCACTTTGATATTGAATACTGTTCGTTATCTCCATATCCTTCTTCAAAATAGAGATTGTACAATGATACAATATCGGCAAAACCCCAAAGACATACATGAACAATCGGCAATAAACTTACCATACAGAAAAATGATCAGAATAGGAAGTACATTCTCCATGGCTTAATTTCCTTTAAACTAAAAAAGGACATTTAAAACTCATTTAAGTAGATAAGTAATTCTGCACTTAAAACATTCATGTACCATATAAAATTAAAATAAAACTCAGATGTGGGACAATTAGAATTAATTAACTCTTTATACATATTTAGGCTTTATTTTTCTTGTGACTGGACCGGTGACAGTAGCTTAGTGGTAAAGCGTTCGCTTCGTGATCGAAAGGCCCTGGTTTGATTCTCGTTCGCGGCGCCACCTAAATCGTAAACATAGGTAGTGACTGTTCCTTCGTCAAGTGCTCCGCACTAGAAATGAAAGTCACTGGTCTTTTGGATATGACCTTGAAAATGTAGGTCCCGTGTCAGGGTAGGCGCTGGCACGATAAAAAACCCTCACTTCTCAATGACTCTGAGTGCCGAGTGTAGATCCGCATTTGAGGCCCTTCACCGGCATACGGTGACGTCTCCATTTGAATGAAAAACTATTGAGAGGGGCGTTAAACAATTTACAATCAATCTTCTGACTGGAAGCTCTATGGTGTGAAATAGCTATATAATGTATAGAATTTATGTGGGCATATGTCTGCTACGGAAGCCCATTTAGGACCTATCAAAAATATTTTTGAATTCGTTATATTGATTTTTAGAATTAGTTATAACGAATTTAATTTATTGTAACAGATTTATTGAATTTGTTATAACGAATTTAATTTGTTATAACAGATTCATTGAATTCGTTATAACGAATTTAATTTGTTATTACAGATTCATTGAATTCGTTATAACGAATTAAATCTGTTATTACAGATTTATTGAATTCGTTATAACCAATTCAAGAATTTGTTTTAACGAATTTTTGAATTGGTTATAACGAATTCAACAAATCTGTAATAAAAGATTAAATTCGTAATAACGAATTCAATAAATCTGTTATAACAAAGTAAATTCGTTGTAACGAATTCAATAAATCTGTTATAACAAATTGAATTCGTTATAACGAATTCAATGAATCTGTTATTACAAATTAAATTCGTTATAACGAATTCAATAAATCTGTTATAACAAATTAAATTCGTTATAACGAATTCAATGAATCTGTTATTACAAATTAAATTCGTTATAACGAATTCTAAAAATCGTTATAACGAATTCAAATATAATTTTGATATGTCCTAAATGGGCTTCCGTAAAACTCTTTAGAGAAACGTTTTAATAATTACTATGTTACGCCTTGATATGATTTCAGTAACGTTTACACCACAGGTGCGCCGAGGATAGAATCTAACGAAAGAGGTGTTAAAAGTTGTACACGCTTACATCCGGTTACCATGAATACAGATTCATTGATTTTTGCAATTTTTGACTTGTCGAAAAGGCAACATAAAAATTGGGGAAATGTAAAGTCATTTTTATCGTAATGTAGTAACCTTAAACGAAAGCCACTTTATCATAAAAAACATCAACTTTTAGTTACCATAAAATTGTTTATTCCGGAAATGAAATGTTTTTTTGAAAATAGAAGAAATGGGAAATTTGTCAGTTTTAAAAGAAAATAAGGTTACATGTATATGGTTACGAAAATTTTCAAATCTTTAGTAGTGTTATTTCATAAGAAACGGGAGTAAATCAAAAATATTTTTAACATGTTTAACTTGAAAGGATTTCCATTTAAAATGTTCAAATGCTTAAAAATAATTATGTCTCGGAATATGTCAAAAAATGAATATTTTCTATCATTTAGAATCTCCAAAAAAAATAAACTACAAGCATACTGTTACTCTAATATCTCATCAAAAAGAACAACTTATTCAGGAACAATTCACTCAATATTGAGAATGGGCTCTTATTTATTTTTATTTACTGTTCATACATATCTTAAAGTAGACATAAAGAAAATTATCAACGAAATGTATATTTCCCCACTATTTTTCACAACAGGGATTGACAGTTTGTCGTCTTACGTATTTTATCTTGAATGTACGGAGCAGTAAAAGCAGTTAACCGTAATTTCATGATGAATGGACATTATTTTCCTTCCTGAACCTAGAAGAAGTAAAAAGGAAAATTAACAAAGTATATCATAATAGTATACTTATCTGAATAATAACACATCTGGCTTAAAAAAGCTCAATATATCCTTTTTGTATAATTCAGTATAATGAAGTGTTTGGAAATTTATTCAGTAAATATGCTAGTCATCTATAGCTAATATACCTATCTCAAAATCATTAATAACCACGGTAAGAAACATTGAATAGATAAAATGCAATATTTAAGCATAACCAATTAGAAAAATTCACATAAATTTTAGAGCTATGGTTTTTTTTCTCAAAATTATTCTTCGTTTACCAAATTTTCGATATGCAAATCCATGCAAATATTTAAGGAATATTTGCTTCATGAATTAGATATATTTGCAAAAATATATTCGAGAAGTAGTTTATCAGATATGAATACATACTTGAACATCTCAACAAAACATTTTTGTTGATTTTTTTTATATTCATATGAAGCAGAATTTGTGCGAAATCTTATGCATTAAAAGAAGAAAACACTTGCTGTGGCCTTCAATTCGATATTTAGATATATATATATATATCGACGACATACAGTCAATTAAAAATGGTAATTTCCATTCCTACGTCGATACGATATATCCTAGAGAGCTTGAGATAAAAGATACCACAGAGTCTGACACATGTTTCATACTTGGATATTTTACTTGAAAAAGACGTTAATGGTAATCTAACCACCAAGCTTCATATTTAACGTGATGACTTTAACTTTTCTATCGTCAGCTTCCCTTACTTATGAAGCAACATACATTCATCGTCTGCATACGGAGTTTATATATCTCAGTTGATTCGATACGCAATAGCATGTTCAATGTATGAACAATTTCTAAAACGAGGTACATTATTGACAAACAAGTTGATGAAACAAGAATATCAGCAGTCTCGTTTAAAGTCATCATTTTGTAAGTTCTATGGTCGATACAATGACTTTGTCAGCAAATACAATTTATCATTGAGTCAAATGCTGATTGACGTTTTTCATACTAATTGTTAGTTCATTATTTATACACTGAATTGACGATGGATTTTTCATTTTTCCGTTATTTCCTGATCATGACAAGGAGCACACGGCGGGTGTGACCGGTGAGCAGGGGATGCTCACTCCTCCATGGCACCTGATCCCCTCTCTGATGTTTCGGAGGTCCGTGTTTGCTCTGCTCCTATTTTGTATTGTTTTATGCACTTTGAGATTGAATACTGTTCGTTATCTCCATATCTTTCTTCGGAAATATCACGAGACTTTGTTACAGTTAACAACATAAAAACTTCCATCTATTCAACTTTACAGACAACTATTCTCCAAGATAAATTAAAGTATAGGCTTTATGATATCATCAACAGCTGTATTATTTTTTAATAAAAATGAAACTCGAAAATTTACTTCCTCGTCATTGGTCATTTGCCAAATTATTTTGTAAAAGTTAGGGATGACAATTTCTAATTGGTTAACCGGTTACGCGGTAACGATGGTAATCGGTTATATTAGAAAATCTGTAACTGGTTAGTCGGAAAAAATTAAATTTGTGTAAATTTGAACACACTACCCTAAAATTTCAATTGAAAAACCACAAATAAAAATATTTAAAATATTCTCATTTTTGACTTTTAATTGAAGGTAATTTGGAGATAATTAAGGCTCTCCGGATTGACATTTTAGGGGTACATGTAATTGGTCAGTTTTCAAGATGTTAATTGTTATTTAAACACCATGCCGTTAGCCAGCCAGTCCTGCGTTTCTTTAATGATTTTAATTAAATGATTGATCAGCTGTGTAAACTGACTGCAATGTGTATATTCCCCTTTCTATCAGTTATGATTACCTGTCAAGTTATATTATAAAAACAAACACTGTAAATCAAGCGAGAGTTTAGACTTCATTTTGATTGTTGTGACAATAAGGAATGAGCTTGTGTAACATCTCCTGATTTTTTTTTAAAATGTATCTGAGACTTGCTTGTCTTCTTTTGAGTTCCTTTTATTTTTCTTTGTTTCTTTAAATTGAAATAAAATATAAACAGTGTTCTGTTAAAATATGAACTTATTATTTCTGAATGTAACATCTTCTTGGCCTTGTTTATTTTAGAAGAGCTTAAAACGATGGAATATGTAGAGAATTTTTTAATTGATTAACCGATTAATCGGTCGGAACGTCTTGCGTTAACCGATTGGCGATTCTGTATTTGATTGCCATCCCTAGTAAAAACACACAATAACTCTAAAGTTGATATTTGAAAGATGACTGAGTTTCTGATTGACAATTTTTGTATGGTTTTTGGAGACATGGTTTAGCAAGTTTCTGAAACAAAAATATCAGCAGTCTCATTTAATGTTATCATTTCGTAAGATCTATGGTCGATACAATTGTCAGCAAAAACAATCCACCATTTATGCAAACGCTGACTGGCATTTTGCATACTTATTGTGAAGCAATCAGACGAGGGCTATTTATGAAATAATGACACTAAAATGTGCTATTTTTAATTTTACTCTTGATTGAATTTGAACATCTTTTCAAATGTTTGTTGTCTTCCATACTTTACATTTGACACAAAGTCAGAAGCGATTTTCAACGAAAACATCTTTTTTGGACACATTCTTTGGACAATGTTACCATGAAGACAGAAGGAGAGTCCCGAAAGGACATTTAGAACATTATGTAATATTTCATAGTTATCTATTGAATAGTACAGGAAAGGACATTTTCAAAGAACTAGTGTCATTATATTGAAACTCTGTTCTATCTATCAAAACAGTTTATCAATGGATAAAGCATTGCATTTCAAACTTAATAATGATTCATTTGAAAATATCAAACATTTAGGAAGGCCTAGATTAGTCATCAATGAGAAATCAGTTGCAGCAGTAAAATTATAATGAACAGGGACGGCAGAGTTAACGTGAACCATATTACATGTATACTAGCATTTCGAACGTAGAAACACGAGTTTGTTTAGGCCTATATTACATATTTTAAGTTATAAAAATAGAATGCTTTCCAAAGCAAGTGATCCTTTCTGTTTTTTGTAAAGATCAAACTTTTCTTGTTTTTTTTTTTTTTTTTTTTTTTTTTTTTTTTTTTTTTGTTCTCTCTCCTCCCTATGTCATTGTCCATATTGGCTTTTGCTTTAATTCAAATCGCATGTGGCAACAACAGTCTCTCTCCCCTGATCAGAGACCTTAACTTATTTTGGCTAAATCGAGATATTGTAGAGCATTAGAATTATTTTCCTGTCAGTAATTCTTGTGAAATACATTTTTTTGGATTTTTAAAACAACTTTACCTTTTAACAATTATCTGCAAATATATTCACTGAAAAAGAAATGGATTATATGTACCTTATGTGAAAGTCTTCACAGTAGAATATTAGGAGTTTCGAGGCTGTTCTTAGAACTGTTTCATGTACTTGTTAATTTTGCGTTTTTCTATATATGATAAAGAATAAATGTCATGAATTTGAAAAACACCACCATCTAACATGTTATTCGCCATAAACAACAATACAAAACTTCCTCGTCTTATTATTTTTTCTTCTTGGATACTGATTTGTATTTTACGATTTGCAGAATATCTAGAATTATACTTATACGTATGTTTTACCAGTCTTTAATTTTTAAACACTGTTTTCTGGCATTTTTCAAAACTCCTATTAATTACGAAGAAAAAATGTATCCACTTTATTATGGATTCCAGCATTACTTCAGCTTTTAAATATTTTTTTTAATGAAAAGGAACGAGCACTTGTCAAATAATCACTTAAATAAAATGAATGCTCTTCATTTCTTCTATCATTCAAAATGACTCTTATGTAATATATGCACATTGAATCACATCACTATTCAGGGCCACTCTTACGTATTATAAGCACATTGAGTCACATCACAAAAGTACACGCAGTATAAGTGGAAAAAGGAATTATTTCACAATATCTTCCTTGTCTGAAAAATTATCTGACTTAATTCCATGCAAAACAAAAACAAACGGAGGAGATACTTGCTAAATGTTGTGTTTCAAAATCAAACCCCATATCCGAAGCGAAAAAGAAATATACCCCGGAGAAACAAACAAGAGGCCTAAGGGCCACATTGCTAACCTGGTCAACTGCCTTGGTAAAAGCAAAAACCAATCATGGCTTTGCTGTTCTGGAGAAGAAGATTTTTAAAGATTTCCCCCATGTATTCCTATGTTAAACTTTGATACCCCATTGTGGCCCCACCCTTCCACCAGGGGTCACGATTTGAACAAACTTGAATCTTTGCTTCCTGAGGATGATTCCACATGAGTTTTATCGTTCCTGGCCCATTGGTTTTGGAGAAGATTTTTAAAGGTTTTTCCTATGTATTCCTATGTTAAACTTTGATACTTCATTGTGGCCCCACCTTATCTCCGGGGGTCATGATTTGAACAAACTTGAATTTTCGGTACCTGAGGATGATTCCACATGAGTTTCATCTTTCCTGGCCCAGTAGTTCTGGAGAAGAGGATTTTTTTTTTTAAAAATCCTATCTATTCCTATGTAAAACTTTGATCAGCCATTGTGGCCTTGACCTACCCCCGGGGGTCATGATTTGAACAAATTTGAATCTGCACTACCTGAGGATGCTTTCAGCTGAGTTTCATTTTTTTAGGCCCAGTGTTTCTGGATAAGATTTTTAAATGTTTCTCCAATATATTTCTATGTAAAAATTTGATTAGCCATTATGGCCCCGCCCTACCTCCAGTGTGAATCTACACTACCTGAGAATGCTTCCACATGAGTTTCATCTTTCCTGGCCCAGTGGTTCAAGAGAAGAATATTTTTAAAATATGGCATTATTTTTTCATTAATTCATAATTATCTCCCCTTGGTAGAGGACTTTGCCCTTCATTTGAACAAACTTGAATCCCCTTTACCCAAGGATACTTTGTGTCAAGTTTGGTTGAAAATGACCCAGTGGTTCTTGAAAAGATGATGAAAATGTGCAAAGTTAACGACAACGACGACAACAACGACTAAAACGACTACAATGACAACGACAGACAACGGACAAATTTTGATCAGAAAAGCTTATATGAGCCTTCGACTCAGGTGAGCTAAAAAGCATAGTAACATAAGTAGAATGTCTTGGACTGCTCGGCCGCACGTGCATAGTGAGTCCAGTTTTTTAGCATGTAAACGTCCTGTCTAGTGTAGACAGAGTTTATCAGGACTTTCTCGCAATCATTCATTTCAACCAACTTGACTGCCCTTCGTAAAGTCCATATTTTTCTTCAATCAAACAACTGTGGCACTAACTGGATAGAAGGGCATGAGGATGTCGGATTGCTGTAGCACTTTTGACCAACTAATTGATAAGGACTGCCTTGTGGGAGAGTTAAAATATATTTCTATGAGAAGGATAAATGCTAAATACCTTCATGCTGAGAGAAAATTACGGCTGTGACATATCTGCGAGTGAGATATAAAAAAAAATGTTGATTTTCAATTAGGGGGAGGGGTACTGTCAAATGATATTCAATGAATTTTGACAAAAAATTAAATTTGTACTTTTTAAATTTATTTGAATATGAGCGTCTGTTAATTGAAGCAAAGATTAAAAATGCACATTTTTATCGAATGCTCATATATAACAAAGTCCTTCCTGTTTTGTACCCCCCCCCCTAGAATATCTGCACCATATGCATGAGTTATTCTAAATAATTGGAAACACTGCTACTGAGAAGATCTTAAACAGGAAATAGATACATTTTTAATATTGAATAAAGCATAACGACTTTTATGTCGCTTGAACATTTCACACAATATATCGTATCCCTTAATTTTTTGACATATAATTGGAAATGATCTATATCATGATTCCTAATTAAGGTGTATATATCTTCTAAGTCACAGTAAAAATCCATAGGAATTTTCTTCCTCAATTTCATTCGGCAATTTCATGATAAAGTTGGTCATTTATTATCTGATGAAGAATTTTTTCGCTTATTTTGTATCAAAATATAAATCACTAGCTAAGTCTACATTTCAGACAAAACGTAGGTTTTCTTCTTCAGGTTGAAATTGAAACGGACTCGTGGTACTTTTCTTTCCTGTAAGAAATAATGTGGATGTTAAATATAACACATAGACAAACCATACTAATATCAGTCACTTTATAACAGTTACTGCTTCAATACCGACTAACGAGTAAAATTTGAAATATTTCAAAAAATCATATTGAAAAAATATTATACCAAGAACAACATTACTAAATAATATATTCTTATTCTTTGTAAACCACTTTGATAATTTTTATCACATGTTTTAACAAAAGAAAGTGAAAATAATATCAATTCTAAACTACGGCTAATTGTAACGGGAACCGTTACAGATGTTCCCCAAACGCTCCCCAACTCCCTTTTATGTCATATTCTTTGTAAGCTTCATTAAATAAGACAAACACGATGCATTTTAGACTTTAACAATATTTACCCAGAAGTATATCAAGTTTATTCAAATTTCAGCATTGCACGCATGCGCATTTGAATGCATGTGCGTAATGACCATATGATCTTGTCTACATTTTTCATATATTTCAATATACTCAATATTACAGCATTTAATCCAAAAGTATTTAAAAATATGTTTAATCCAGTGTATTTATAATTTTACTAATTTCACGTGCACGCACGTGCATGCATGTGCATGATGATCATACTCTTTTGTAGGAGTTCATAATGTCTATCTATGTTCTGAATCCCATCCTTTTTGGTTGAAAACTAAGGAAATTATAGCCATTTAAAGTTTCAGTCAATCAGATTGCAGCGCACGTGCATGCGCGTGATTTCATGAAAATTATTATATATCATATTGTAGGACATCCTAAAGCATGCCTATGATTTAAATTGCAAAGCATTTCGTCAAAAAACAATAAAGACATTGAGAATTTTGTTTCAGCCAATCAGAGCACAGCGCACGTTCATGCATGTGCATGATGACCATACCCTTTTGTAGGAGTCCGTAATGTCTATCTATGTTCTGAATCCCATCCTGTTTGGTTGAAAACCAAGGGAGTTATAGCCATTTTAAATTTAAGCCAATCAGGTTTAAGATCGATGTGAGAACAACTGATTTAAAACCAAAACATCATTGTTACTTATAAGAAACAAAATAAAAGAAACTGATTTGCACAAAGGACTTTTGGAATATCAATATTCTATCGAAATAGGGCTGATGTGATTCAATATGAAATGAAAACATTGGGAGTAATTTGAATGTCGCAGATATAGAAAGATTAATATCTTCATAAATTACGAGTAAAACATGCATGAATCATTTAAAATGTATGAGGAATAAAATAGGTTATAAGCAGAAACAAACTGATACATGTACATATTTTTTCAACAAAGGCAGATGACTATAAATGACTTAAACATAGGGAAAATAAACAAGCTAATTCAGAGAATTCGTTTCCCCCGCTTAGGGAAAAAGTCGGATCCCCCTGACTGAATCTGTAGAATTATGTAATGGTTATAAGCCGAAAACTGTCCATTATGTCAGATATTAGACGACCCGAGGCGCGTTAGCGCCGAGGAGAGTCTAATATCTGACATAATGGTCAGTTTGAGGCTTATAACTTACTTAAAACATTTCACCATTGTCGAACACTTCCATTGTTAACTTATTGGACAGCCACAGGTAAGGTCTCGTTCTGCTCGGATGACTACCTGGCACTGTTCATCAAGTTAGGCCAAAGAAAACCAGTTTGGGTTTTTCTTGTGTCTTTATTAATAGTAGGAATCATCGAGAGGTGTTTTATATCGATAAATATGAACATTAACTTTGTTTTGTCTTATTTATCCGCATTGCGACATTTTTTATATACACTACGCATGCGTGAAAGTCAGTTCTACAAAGTTCTTTACAATTTATTCATTTTACAACGCAACGACCACGGATGAAGACGTACATTTTAATTTCGAAAAAAAAGACCTTCAAAATTGGGTGTTTTGACGATGCCATCTATCGATTACACCAAGATGCCTCAGTTCAAGTTTTTACTGTGAAATCCGGATATATATTCTTATGTTCCGAAATTGCAAGAAACAGTTCCCGTTAAAAGGTAATTTTTGTAAAGCAATAGGATTTGAAGGATTTTACTCAAACAACTGTTTATTACAGCATTTTCTATGAAATTGGGAGATTATTCCTGATTTATTTTTTTTAAATGCAATTCTCTTTTGTGAGCAGGTTTCGAACTCGGAAGGATTTTACTCCAGCCACTCCTTAAAACGACAGATTCTCGCTTAAACGACGCAGGACTAGGTGGACAAATGGTCATAAATCACCGAACGAAATTACAGATTCTGTTGGAATTTCGTGAGCTAAATTTTGTGCTAAATGCAGAAAAATGGATGTTTCAATAAACAAAAAGCCCAAGGTTATGTGTAAGAAAACACATGCTTCTCATTCATCTTTTGTGTTCATTGGATTCTATACATGTTCCGTGGATCAATCATTGTGAAATGAACGGTGAACATAGGAAATTCATGATTGGAGCCACGGATACGTTTACAATTATAATGAATCAGAGACATTCAATTCACTGGATTATTTGTGCCATTTTGAGTAGATTTTTTGTGAAATATTAACATTTAACGCTACTAATTTCCTACATTGTTCATATTAAATTGTTTGATTTGTCATTGCCTTTACGTGGTGTTTACTTATTTGCCTCGCCCTTTGTTTTCATTTTAACGTTACCTGTACCTGTCCAATAAGTTGAATCTTATTGGACACCTACAGGTAACTTATTGGACGGGGTGCAGGACAATAACAAATTTATTGAACCAGGTTTAACAAAAGATGACGTCACAAAAATGTTTTAATAAAAGTATATATGTATACTGAAGCAAATAAAATACATGTATGTCAATATGCATATAAAGATTTGATTGCTTATTCTTTATTATGTGTATAGAAGATTCTTTTTATATGGAATATTTATCACACTGTAATGATGATTTTATAACCTCATAAATTTTTCATTTCACATGCTGAATACTATCATTTAGTAAAAAAAAAAAGAAAAGTATTTTTAAAAAAATAATAAAAAAAGGATCGACCGAGATTCCATCCCGGGACCTCTCACATGTGAAGCGAGAGACATACCACTAGACCACGGAATCGCTTTACATAGAGTCAAGTATATGCAGAACTAAAGTTACATAGTTACATGTATATATTCATGTTCGGTATTCTCAAACTTTTACACAATCCATGGTGTTTGATTTATTTAGCCTATATTAAACAGTTCTAATCGATGTAATAAGAACATAAAGTCCGCCGAAAACCTGTTTTATACGCAATAACTCTCCTCATGCCCCTGTGCTAAAAATTGCGACATGTAATACTATAAATACAAATAAAACAAACGGGGCGGGGCACTTTGAGAGGGGTGAGAGAGGTCCAAGGGAGTTTTGGTATAAAATTATATTGCATAAGCTCAAAATCTTCTTGAAATATCGCCCGGAAATGATAGTGTTACACAAAGACAGAATGTATAAATTTACGTCCTTGAACTTTGACCTTTTGACCTCAAAATCAATAGGGGTCTTCATTAGGCCAAATGTAAAATTTCATTGCGATAGCTCAGATGGTTCTAGAGATATCGTGTGAAAACGAAAGTGTTATAACAGACAGAATTTGCTTATTTATGACCTTGACCTTTTGACCTCAAAATCAATAGGGGTCTTCTTTAGTCCATAGGGAGTTGCTATGCTAAATTTCATTGCAAAAGCTCAAAGGGTTCTCGGGATATCGTGTGGAAACGAAAGCGTTACAGACAGACAGAAAGAAGGACGGACGGACGGACAGACGGACGAACAAACCCAAATAATATCCCCCACTTTTCAAGCGGGGGACAACAAAATGAAGTCTATTTCATACGTACACGTGGAATAAATTATAAACTCTGTCAAATGAAAATTTTACAACAAAGCTCAATGTAAAATAATTAGCTGAGAGTTTGTATGAAAATATCAGTTAACATTCAAGATAATGCAAGAATATATTTCCGTGTTATTGACATATCTATATTTAAAACATTTTTGTGACGTCATCTTTTGTTAAACCTGGTTCAATAAATTTGTTATTGTCCTGCACCCCGTCCAATAAGTTACCTGTAGGTGTCCAATAAGATTCAACTTATTGGACTGGTACAGGTAACGTTTAAATGAAAACAAAGGGCGAGGCAAATAAGTAAACACCACGTAAAGGCAATGACAAATCAAACAATTTAATATGAACAATGTAGGAAATTAGTAGCGTTAAATGTTAATATTTCACAAAAAATCTACTCAAATGGCACAAATAATCCAGTGAATTGAATGTCTCTGATTCATTATAATTGTAAACGTATCCGTGGCTCCGATCATGAATTTCCTATGTTCACCGTTCATTTCACAATGATTGATCCACGGAACATGTATAGAATCCAATGAACACAAAAGATGAATGAGAAGCATGTGTTTTCTTACACATAACCTTGGGCTTTTTGTTTATTGAAACATCCATTTTTCTGCATTTAGCACAAAATTTAGCTCACGAAATTCCAACAGAATCTGTAATTTCGTTCGGTGATTTATGACCATTTGTCCACCTAGTCCTGCGTCGTTTAAGCGAGTATCTGTCGTTTTAAGGAGTGGCTGGAGTAAAATCCTTCCGAGTTCGAAACCTGCTCACAAAAGAGAATTGCATTAAAAAAAAATAAATCAGGAATAATCTCCCAATTTCATAGAAAATGCTGTAATAAACAGTTGTTTGAGTAAAATCCTTCAAATCCTATTGCTTTACAAAAATTACCTTTTAACGGGAACTGTTTCTTGCAAATTCCGAAACATAAGAATATATATCCGGATTTCACAGTAAAAACCTGAACTGAGGCATCTTGGTGTAATCGATAAATGGCATCGTCAAAACACCCGATTCTGAAGGTTGTTTGTTTCGAAATTAAAATGTACGTCTTCATCCGTGGTCGTTGCGTTGTAAAATGAATAAATTGTAAAGAACTTTGTAGAACTGACTTTCACGCATGCGTAGTGTATATAAAAAATGTCGCAATGCGGATAAATAAGACAAAACAAAGTTAATGTTCATATTTATCGATATAAAACACCTCTCGATGATTCCTACTATTAATAAAGACACAAGAAAAACCCAAACTGGTTTTCTTTGGCCTAACTTGATGAACAGTGCCAGGTAGTCATCCGAGCAGAACGAGACCTTACCTGTGGCTGTCCAATAAGTTAACAATGGAAGTGTTCGACAATGGTGAAATGTTTTAAGTAAGTTATAAGCCTCAAACTGACCATTATGTCAGATATTAGACTCTCCTCGGCGCTAACGCGCCTCGGGTCGTCTAATATCTGACATAATGGACAGTTTTCGGCTTATAACCATTACTTCAATTAACCCAAGAATGTCATTATCCTTATTTCGTCAGCTAATTTGTTCATAGCTTTTCGAATTCGTTTCAGAAATTGTTGTCTTTATACCATACTCTAATAAATCGAATTAACTGAGAGATAAACGCCAAATCTAGGATGAAATAGTACATTGCTTCATACGTAAAGGACATTGACAATATACATATATATGTCATCGCGTTTATCATAAAGATACCGTCAACGATTTTAAATAAAATATCCAAATATAAAACACACGTTTCAGACTCCGAGGTACATGTACCCTCTACCATTTGGGTTCAAGAGTATTTCAAACCAACGTAGAAATGAAATACTAATTTCGGATTTCTTTAAATGTATACTTGATTATGTCTATTTTTCATTTAAAAACCTTTTTGCAATCAAACTTCTGGGGGAAAAAGTATTATATCAAGTGGATAATACATATAACGTTCCATGACAATATTGTGGAGACTTGAAATATATATTTTCTATGTAATTTTTTGTTATTGTTCTCTTTCAGGAATACAATGCATTACATAAAATGCACTGTATTCTATTGTTTAAAATATCTTAAAATATTTGTGAATCTCAGATGTTCCTTATATTTCGGGATAGTTTTCCTTTGCAAATTCAAAACGTTAAGAAGCCGATCGATGATAAAATCCCTAAATTCTAATTTTTTGACGATATGTCCAGGTAATTGCATGTAAATTTACATTTTGTTGCACTTGAAACTTTAAGAAATTTTACAAAGAACTTTCATGCATGTACGTTGATCTAAACGTAAATTAAGAAAATATTCTATTCTAAAAAGAAATATCACCGTTTTTACTTCTTTGAAAATCATCTTTGAGCTTTCGTCTTCTTTTGGTGCATTTTCTGTCATTGCTAAACTCTGAAAAAGTCAGTACACATTAGTACACATGCATGTTCTAAGACATTATTTACATAATGATAAAGAAAGTAAATCTTACATTTTCCTGGGTTTCACTACAGGGACAGTCAGTAGATACCGTCTTCTCCGTCATAAAAGAGTTAGATTTCATGACTTTATTGTTCTTCATGGACTTTTTGTTCAGAAAACTCCCAAGTATCGGCAGACTCCTCTTTTTCTGAAAGAAGACATTCATACATTGAAGCAGCAATGGAAAAATAAAAATCTAAATACCAGGTAATCTCTAGAAGATTGTTTATATACCCTCTCCCGATCGACTGGCTAAAAGTAGCCCGACTACATTTTTTTTTACATTACAGGACCCGATTTTTTCCTACTTATTATTTCTTTTATCCCCTCAATAAATATGTCGAATATTTCCGGAAAAATATTTTGCCATCTATTTACAGAAGCAATGTTTTTACCCTGAATCGGGAGAGCAAGTAAACATTTTTTTTCCTTGAAAATAAAAACAAAATGTTGATTTCAGTTTTGTATTATAGATTTAAGACAAAACGAACATGGATTTTAGTACTTTTACCTTGGGTTTCACCAATGGAGTCTCCGACCTTGATGAATGTGATCTAGATACAGAAGAAGTTTCCTTTTTACTGGATTCTGTGAACATACTCAGTCCACTCAGAGATGGGTACTTTGTCTTTATACCCATCATCAGCTAAAAGTTTAACATAAAGTAGTGGTCAGATAATCTGAGTGCTATTGTTTCAATGATATATATATTATTTACAAGTCAAGTGAATTCGAATTTTCTTCTCAAGTATAGTTTTCGAAATGGCTTTCAATAAAGTAGTATTTAAATGTTGATTCTCACCTTTTTGTTCATTAGCACGTGTGAAATGAATATACAAAAGCCCTGAAAAATATTTTTTTTTTCAGTATTTTTCGTTTAACAGATTACTTTTTTGCTCAATCTTAGACGAAACGCCTTGTTTTAATTCTTAAGAAAAACATATTGATGATTGAAAATCACATTCAATCAGTTAACTTTTCAGCAATATTTTTTTATAACACAAAAGGTGATTTTCTAAGAAGTAAACACAACAAACCTGTAAGGAGTTGGCTATGATGAAAATATACTGAAATATTTCAGCACTTTCGTTTACAGCTAAGACTCCAAATATCCAGGTAACACCTAGTACAGGTAAAAGGGTACCGAGAGACCGCAAGCCAGACCTATTGGTATAACAAAGCATATATAAGATTATTTTCTTACTATCTTAAAAAAAATTAAGTAAAGGAAAGTATATAAATAATTGCTTGTTCTTAAGTTCACGCATTGTCTGATAAATATATCTTAAAAGATCCTTTTCTTGAAAATGCTTGTGATACATGTACTTATGTAACTACGTACGCGGCCTTTTTCTGAAGTGAAGACTTTGTCATGGCACTGGAAGCACACAACACTCGAATCAGGGACACCATTATCATTATATTCATCTAAAAATTCATTTTGATTACAAACTTACCACAGACAAATTGTTTGCACTTACTCATTGGTAAATGATCATCTTAAAAGCAATTTATACATTTTTACTTCAAATGATAATTCTTACCACGGCAATAACACAAACTGGAACAATGAAGAGAAATAGGGAACCGCTTTCCATAGAGAGCCAGCAGCTGTAATGATTTATAAGTGCGTTATTTTAAAAGAGATAAAGTATGTGTATATATGTGTTTATCAAAACCCCATTCTAAAAGGTAGTAGGCATTAGGTTTTAGGCATCACTCAATCAGATTCTTTTTGGAATCTACTTACATATAAACTATATAGGAACTGATTCATTACTTATCAATTTATAATCAATTTATAATTTGTTCCTTGGCTCTCGAAGTTTGCGTAAAACCTACTAGTGTTTGAGATGGTAGTCATTCCCCCAGAATGCTCCTAAAGTAATTGCTGCAATGATTAGTGGAATACCTAAAAAAAAATATATTTCATATTTATATAACTATGAACTATATATTGAAATATATAATGACACTGTTTCTTACAGCCCTACACTAACTGTTTTAATACCAAAAATTAAACGATACACACTGAAGCATAACTAGTCTAAAAACAATTAAAATATCTTTACCCCATGATCCCAAAAGGAACCACTGCACTCTGGATTTGGACTTGAAGTTGTTGGCTACATACATGGCGTAGAATGTCACTGTGATACTCATGCAGTAGTAGATACCCATACTCAGCATACAGAAAAAGGTCACCAAGAAAAGATAATGGATAAGAGCCGTGATGAAAATACAGACACCCTGTAACATGACAAATATGTGACATTTAATCACATACCGCTATTCATATATGTTCTTATTTCGGACCGCATCTTTTTCGATATATTACCGGAAATGATGCACAGACAGGAAATGGACAATCTAACATGATGCATATTTTGTAACGTAACCCTTCTTTCAACCAGTAAGGTTATTTTAAATAATAGATAAGACATTTATGACTAAAAAGCTGTGTTCACCTCATTTTCGGTCTTTTCTACAGCTACGATGAAGACAATGTAGGATACGACAAGCGATCCACAAAGATTAAGCAGCATAATATTTTGATCACTCTTTACTTGTCTGAAAATCAACGGCAGTTACTTATTCAAAATACTCATCAGTTTAGTTTTTCTTTGAAATCAGATTTCAAATTAAACTTGAGGTGTTTAAACAAAATCACATAAAATACATACTTCCAAGTCAGAACAAACAGCATAAACGTTAAGACTGTGAAAGCAATGGAGATAACAACACCAACGAGAGATAACGTCTTCAGTGATGCTCCGTCTTCTGTCTCCTACAAAATAATAGTTGAAAATTAGAAAAAGATGAAAAGTACATTTAGAACACAATAATATTTTTTTCACAACAGAACTCAATCGACATATGTTACCTTTTTGTAAATCTTCAACTGGTTGAATTGCTAACATATACATGTTACTCAGTATTCTGAAATGCGCAAGTTACCGAGGAAATCTAACATCCAATCTTTTGTCCATGGAGTATTGGTATCAATATAAAATTTAGATCCAATCTTCCGAAACTGACTATGCACTTACTGAACTAATATAACATTTGTTTAATTTACTGTGAATTAAATGATTGATCTCTTCATTCTCAAGTGTAATCAACTAGGTTAATGATAAAACTATTATAAAATAATTTTATTACATTTGAAAACGTTAGATTAATTTCATTTCTTTTCATTAAAGGAAACAAAAAAAAAGGTTTTCGATAAACAATTCCCTGGAGTTCGAATCTAAAGGGGGGGGGGGTCGAATTTTGTAAACTTGTAACATTTCTTGCGAACATCATGCACCAATCAGATAAAAAAATTATGTAGTATGTAAAGTAAATCTTCACGGTAGCTTTTATATTTGCTAACGACAATAGAACTTAAGATTCACTAGACAATGAAGTTGTTAATTGGTCCTGACTGCCTATTGTCAGTAAAACCTCAATATATGCAAAACATGTGAAATTTGTATCTGGACTTGGAATTTATGCCCCACATTCTCAAATGATACTTGATATACGTAAAACACTTTAAAAACAATGCCAATCATTTGACAAATAAATTAAGATATAAAGGCATCAACAATCTTGATAAATGTTAAGATCTAATCTTTCGAAAAATGAATTTGGATTATAGAAAAGATGCCTCTGTTTTGTAATGTTATGCACATGTATGCAAAAAGACAAGGATATGTAGGGTACATGTATGCCTTATAAACATAATACAGGATAAGTCGATGAATTCAGAATGTTAATTATAGCAATAAATACACACATTTGATTTTCCCACATAGTTTTATGAAATTTCGAAAGCTAGCTTTAAAAACTTTGTATGGCTTTACCTAGACTTGCAAGTAGTTTTTAAATAAATCAAAGTATTTATTTACTTACAGGAGTGTAAGGTCTCATCAGAATGGCAAAATTAGTCAGATGGTTACACTGACAAACTGTCCTCTTGTTATTGGTGGAGTTAACTTTGCATCCTTCTTCTGACCATTTACTTTTTTAAAATAAATCTAATCGGCTTAGATCATAACTTGCATATTAATATAATGAAACATAAAATTATTTTTAAAAAAATAGTTTTATATATTTTATGAATGCTTGTCAGTAATTATAAATGTTGTCCACAAACTTTACGGACATCTCTCTTGTTTTGCAAAGACAAACAGAAAAGCAAAACTATATCTAAAATATTTATTGGGAAAAAACTTATTTTTTACATTAATTTTCCTTGGGTAGAAAACAATCTAAAAATTACCACACACGTTTGTCTTTTGAAGTTAAAAAAATCAAAGCTTACTTTGTGATGAAGTCCCACGACACACAAATTGCTTGAAGGTCAGCACTTTCGTTCTAGGACAGATATTCCAAAATACAGTAGAAATACATTTCTTATTTAAAAAACTCTTCTATATTCTGAAAGATTAATCTGAAAATCAATTATTCTTTTCATGCAGATCGAACCAAAGTATTTAGATATGACAATTACAGTAGAAATCCAGCCATATTTCCGTAAATAGAGACAGAGTTCGGTAAAAATTTATTTTTAAATATATTTTAGTTTTAAAAATTATTCAAGTGATAATTTAATTTGCCTATAGCCTACACAATAAGCAGTTTTTCTGTATGAGGATATTTTTTGATCAAGACAGTGGTGGGTCACTTTGAATAAAATATTATTATATCATCGGCTAAGCTATACTTTCGATGGTAGAAACCAATGACAGGTCACACTTGAAATAAACATCTATATGATTTACACGCCTATAAGCACAAAAGTCATAAAAGGATTCCATAAAATTTTAGAAATTATTATCAAATAAAAATAAAGCATCCAAGGTCAATGTCACTGAAAAAAAAGTAAATTTTATTGCAGAATTCCCTATAAATTCAAAGACTGATTGAAACAGTAGAGTTTTATGAATTCTTAGCAAGACAACTTCACAGGAAGTCATATCAATTTATCTTAATAAAGAAAACCGATTCTGTTATCTTTCGACCATGACAGGCTCAAAAATGCTTGTATAGTTTAAATACTGTGATATGAAAATGAATGCATAACAAAGTTAATTGTTAACACAAAAAATTGAATATCACTGTTATCTTGCACTACTTAACGAAAATACGGAATTCTCCATACATTTCATATGAGACGAGTGAAATCTTACCTCGTGTTTGTGCTGGAAAGCCAGATTTAGAGGAGGGGATAGAATACCCAGATTTGTCTGAGTAGTAAGCGACAGGATTTCAGAATTAACGAATTCTTTCTTTTTCTTCTCTTTTCCTTCCGTCACTGCGTTTGAATTTTCTTCTCTGAAATTGTAAAATTACAGAACATCATTTTTGCTTTCCTGGTTAAAAGTATTCATACTTAATATAAGCTACAAAGTAGTTTTCGAAATGATACTTTCAGTAAACTAGAGATGTCTAAACTTAAACTAGTACCCTTGAAAACTAAAAAAAACTCAATTCGATAAAATCTTTTAAAAGATTTTACTTAATATAAGCTACAAAATTGTTTTCCAAATGATACTTTCAGTAAACTAGAGATGTCTAAACCTAAACTAATACCCTTGAAAACCAAAAAAAAAGACTCAATTCGATAAAATCTTTTGAAAGATTTTAAAGAATTCCTAGAAGCCTTGATGCATATTTATTACCATATATAGCTTGAATGGACATGACATAAACAGATAAAGGTTGTAACATATCATGTTGAGAGGAATGGTTGTGCAGAGTATGAATAAATCAACCAATGTCACCAACTTAAATACTGTATTTATACTTTTAAAAGATGGCTTCATGTGTTAGCGGCTTTAAGAATGAGCTTTATTTACGAATATCGTTAAGAAATCATTTATTCTATGTACAGCACGGATTTGTGTAGCACTAATTCTATACAGTCTATACACAGCGATTGTGTTAAATTTTGAAAACGCCAATTTATATACTCGTTCAGTACATTTGTCAAGAGGACATATAACTTTTTAGTTAGGTGACATTGACCTAACGCATACAGCTGTGGCACATAAGAAGGACATAACTATCAGCGGTATGCCAAGTATGACCTCCCTTACCTAGTTTTCAAAATATTATTGGTTCTCTATTACAAGAGGCCCAGGGGCCACATCGCTCACCTGAGCAATTGGCTAGGAAAAAGCACATATCAGATCTGAAAGTTTACTGAGGGGGGGGGGGGGGGCTTGAATCCCTATAAATATCACTAAGCATGGCTTTGAAGTACTTGAAAAGAAGATTTTAAAAGGTTTCCCAAAATATTTCTATGTAAAACTTTTATCGGCCATTTGGCCCCACCCTACCCACGGGTGTCATGATTTGAACAAAATTGAATTTACACTACCTGGGGATGATTCCACAGGAGTTTCATCTTTCCTGTCTCAATGGTTCTTGAGAAGAAGATTTTTCCTACATATTCCTATGTAAAACTTTGATCGGCCTTTTTGGCCCCACCCTACCCCCCGGGGGTCATGATTTGAACAAACTTGAACCTACACTGCCTGAGGATGATCCCACATGAGTTTCATCTTTCCTGGCCCATTGGTTCTTGAGAAGAAGATTTTTAACGATTTTTCCTATATATTCCTATGTAAAAATTTGATCGGCCATTTTGGCCCCACCCTACCCCCGGGGGTCATGATTTAAACAAACTTGAATCTACACTACCTGAGGATGAATCCACATGAGTTTCATTCTTTCCTGGCCCAGTGGTTCTTGAGAAGAAGATTTTTTTAAAATGCCATTAATTTTTGTTTAATTTTAAGATTATCTCCCCTTGGAAAAGGGCATGGCCCTTCATTTGAACAAACTTGAATCCCCTTCACCCAAGGACAATTTGTGGCAAATTTGGGTGAAATTGGCCCAATGGTTCTTGAGAAGAAGATGAAAATGTGAAAAGTTTACGACGACGACGACAACAGACAACGGACAAATTTTGATCAGAAAAGCTTACTTGAGCTTTCGGCTCAGGTGAGCTAAAAAGATTATATTTTTAAGATATTTCTTTGATATGTGAGACCCTCTACAAATTGTGATTTCGTATTACATGTATATATGCATTTTCCTCCGTGGTAGTGATTTTATTTCCAGGAAAGGCAAAACCGATGGGTTTGTCCCATGAATTGTAGAATAGACAATTTTGAATTGCAACAAAGTAATTTACAAGGTTTATGTTTATTGTATATCTGTACTTTGAAGGCAACAACCCATAAAAGTGAAGAAAAACTTAAGATTTTCAATATGTCAAAGAAGAAATGAATCGCCATATTTACGTTTGTGAACCTGAATCTGTGGGTAAAATGTCTGATATCGTCTTGTATATAACAGCCACATATGTAATTGCTGCAAGGAGATATACGAAATATTATTTATTGAGTTTCATTATATCTATCATTTATAAATGTGTTTTAAAAAATCACGTTATATGAATTACTAAGTTTAATTGAGAGGAAAGGCAGTATAACAGATATTCATTATTCTCATAGAGTAGAATCATTTATGTGTTTAATGAACTTAAAAAAAAACAAAAGAACTTTATTGACTTACGTTTTTCAATTTTATTTGTTTGCTTTGGTAATTCAAGAAATGTAGAATATTCTTCCGTATCAATAGAGGTATCATTTGGTGTTTTCTCGGTTTTTTCAGGGAAGACGATTCCTTTTTCATCTACCTTTGTTTTATCAACAGAAACCTCTAAAAGAAGACATTAAAATCATATCATGTAATCATATAAACAAACATATATATTTTTGTCGATAGAATTTACTAATATAATTGCTTAAAAATTACCAAAATTTTTCCCTTTGAATTTTGATGTTGTTATGTTTTCCTTCTTCAAAACAACTTCACTCATTCGATCCATATTCTTTAAAAGGGAGCTAGCATCCTTTTCAGTCTGTAAGGATTTTAGATTAAAAATACAATTTAGCTGATATTTAAAAAATATAATGCTAGTTTGAACAGTAATGTCTCCTTTCCATAAGATTTGTTTCATTTTTATGGCAGCTTTTACCGTATATTATACTACTTTAGTTACAAAAAAATTGAGAATTTGATTTATTAATTTTAAAATAAGAGAAAATAGATCTTCTTCATTACCTTGTCACTCACAGCAGTCCAAGATTTGGAATTGTTTTTTGACAAAACATTGTCGACAACCGCAAAGAAGGCCTGAAAAAACAACAATTTTTAATAGTTTAGCACGAAATTTCAAAGCACTAGAAACCCTAGTTTTACACCTTTTTGAATGATTAAGACTTTAAAAGTCAACACATTATGAACAAGAACCTGGATACTGCCTAAAATTATTCAAGATTATTTGATTTTATATCAAATAGTAAATTATTAATTTAGGACAGGGCTTTAATGTTTGGTTATTTGGGACGAAGTGTACACAAGTTATTACATCAGGAATATACAAAGTCGTATTACGAGTCAAACTGTGTACGAATTAATTACAAAGATGCACCGGAAGTTATCTCCCTTTTCAAACCAGCAAATTGTTGAAATCAGACGCTTTTTTCAACACCAAAGCAATCAAAAGCCATCACGTTACTAGAATCGAAATCATGCCGCCAGTTAGAACGAGAGTGACCAAGAGAGCGTCCAGGAAGCGGAGGGAGACCATGGGCACCCCATCGAGAGGCAGAGGGCACCGGTGCAGTCAAAGCACTAGGCCCAGGACAAATCTCACGCCAACACGCCAGGCCCCGGCCGAGGCAACAGACGCCGGTGGAATTCCCCCAGAAGCTCTTCCTCTGCCATCCGATACTATACAACCTACGCTGACATCACAAATAGATCAAAGCATCCCTGAAATCCCCAGTGGAAGCGGTGAGTCAAATTTAAATTTTTCAAGTCAGCCACTACAAGAAATCAGTTGTTATGATTCCGTAGGTTCACACGTCCCTCAGAAGATTAAAAACCAAATATGGGAGGGCAAATTTATCGATCTCTCACTGCTTACTAAAACAGCTTGTGAATTACAAGATTATGAATCACAAGGGGACATAAAAATTAAAGAAGGGCGGCTATGCATTGTGAAACCAAAAAGAAACACTTTTCTTACAATCGATAAGTGGACATCGGCTTTTATTATATTTACAAGCGTAATGTTAGAGAAATTTCCAAAACGGGCTCAAGAACTACTCAAGTATCTCAGAGATATCAGAATGGCTGCTACTAGGTCAAATAATTGGTTTAAATATGACGAGCAGTTTCGTTTAAAAATGGCCAACCAACCCCAGCTGTCATGGGGTCAAATTAATCAGGAATTTTGGCTTTTGTACATATCTAACAAGCATGAAACTACTCAAACGTATAATCGTACCTCTTCTCAAAGTCAAAGTTCTTACCCAAGCAATTCAAACCGTACTTCGGCATTTTATTGTAATCATTTTAACAAGGGAGTAAGTTGCCCTTTCTTCCCTAGGTGCAAGTACAGACATGCATGCAGCAAGTGCGGAGCTAACCACCCAAGTGCCAGGTGTTCAAAATAATGGTTCAATATATTCTTTGGGCACAACACCAATCAAGTTACAAAATTTATGTAAACATTTAGTTGGATACTCTGATTGTGAATTCATATTCCAGAGTTTTAAGTATGGTTTTAATCTCCAATATTTGGGCCCCAGGCCCCCCCCATGAATCTTGTAACCTCCCTAGCCTCAAGGCTAATACAGTAATAGCTGAAAGTAAAATTCAAAAAGAAGTAACATTAAAACGAGTTGCAGGCCCTTTTGTTCACCCTCCATTTCCAAACCTGCAGGTCTCCCCCTTAAGCCTTGTGCCTAAAAAAGATGGTGACATGCGACTCATACATCATCTCTCTTACCCAGAAAACAAGTCAATTAATGATTTTATTGACCCTGAAGCATGTATAGTACATTACAGCAATATAGATCAAGCAGCAGAAATGATAGCTAAGGTGGGGAAAGGGGCCTATTTAGCTAAGACGGACATTAAATCAGCATTTAGACTGCTCCCAGTATCCCCAGGTGACTTTGACCTGCTTGGTTTCAGATTTCAGGACAAATACTATTTTGATAAAATGTTACCTTTTGGCTCTTCAATCAGCTGTGCATTATTTGACAGGTTTGCATCATTCCTACATTGGCTCACTCAAAACTACTCCCAAAATGATCTGATAATTCACTACCTTGATGATTTCCTTTTCTGCGGCCCACCAGGCACATCCACTTGCCACAATGCCTTAAATGTTTTTAAATACATATGTTCAGATATTGGTGTCCCAATTGCTCATGACAAAACAGTCGAACCTACACAAGTCTTAACATTCTTGGGAATAGAATTGGACACGGTCAATATGACCATGAAACTCCCCTCAGAAAAATTAAACCAGATTAATGGCGTATTAGAACACTTTTTGAAGGCAAAGAAAGTCTCCCTGAGAGAAATGCAGTCACTTATTGGCTTATTAAACTTTGCGTGCAAGGTCATTGCCCCTGGCCGGGCGTTCTGCCGCCGCCTTATAAATTCAACAATAGGTATTACTAAACAGCATCACAGAATAAGGGTAACAAAGAACATAAAAGCTGACCTCACAGTATGGAAAACTTTTTTGCAATCTTACAATGGTATATCGGTTATATTTACCCAGCCCTGGATTCACAATGACACAATTCAACTTTTCACAGATAGCTCAGGGGGAACTAATGGAGGGTTTGGTATTTACTTTAGGGGGAAATGGGCTTATGGGGTCTGGCCAAGCCTTTGGGTTGAACAAGGTATTACTAGGGACATGACTTTCCTGGAACTTTTCCCCGTCGTGGTTGCTATTATATTATGGCAGAGCCACTTTGCCAATTCCAGACTTGTTTTCCACATTGACAACATGTCAGTTGTCCACATCATCAACAACTCGACGTCTAAATCTGATAGGGTCATGAATCTTGTCCGCAAGCTTGTGTTAATATGCCTAAAGTCAAATATCTGTATTAAGGCCTTGTATATCCCCACAAAACAAAACTTCATTGCAGACTCCTTATCTCGATTTCAGTGGGGCAGATTCAGGCGACTGGCACCGCAGGCAGACCTAGGGCCCACCCCACTACCAAGCCACATCTGGGAAATATAATGCTTGAAGCCAATCGATTACTACAATGTTCAATAGCACCATCAACACATCGAGCATATTCAACAGCGCTGAACAAATTTCAAAACTTCATTTCAGAATTTAATTACCAAATTATATGGCCAGCACCAGTGCAACAGCTCGTGAATTTTATTGGTTTCCTCTCACTTAACAATATGTCATACAGAACAGTATCACTGTACCTAAATGCAATCTCATACATACACAAAATACATGGCTTTCAGGACATAACAAAATGTTTCATAGTTTCTAAAACCCTGGAAGGGCTGCGTAGATCAGTAGGTACAAACAAAGACCAAAGAATCCCTATTTCATTTGAGCTTTTTCACAAAATTATCCATTCCCTGCCCAATGTTTGCAGTTCCGGATATGAATCCGCCCTCTTTTCAGCAGCATTTACGCTTACATTTTATGGTTTGTTAAGAGTAAGTGAAACACTGGCACTCAATTTCTCAGACATTACAATAAAGAATCAAAACCTTTGCCAAATTACTATTCAAAGATCTAAAACGGACCAAATTGGACAATCTGTTAAAGTAGATATCGCCTCTCATACGGAATCCATTATCAGCCCAATCACAATCTTAAATAATTTTCTGCTTTAAAGAGAGGGGTTACAAAGAAATGACAAGCTTCTTACACATCTAAATTCTAAGCCCCTTACAAAGTACCGTTTCAAGCCATTTTACAAAAAGCATTACAATTCATTGGGGTCACAGGGCACTTTAGGTCACATAGTTTCAGAATTGGCATGGCAACCGAGCTTGCCAAACAAGGTCTCTCGGATACTGAAATAAAAGCAAAAGGAAGATGGCGGTCAACTTCATATTTAACTTACATTAGGAGACAGTAAAGCTGTCCCCTGTGATTGTAGCACCTACTAACTCTACCAAAGATTTTTCAGGTACCCCAACCATTTGGATACTTGCATCATCAATTCCATTCTGGGCAGGCCAGCATGCTGCAACCTATCGATCAGGTGGAAGTAACCTTAATTTACCTGCCACAATTTCTTGGCTAGGGCGTAGGGGTATGCTTTGGGATCAGTTAGACAAGGCAGTTTCGGATTATTTACTTCAGTATCCTACACCCAAATTTCTATTGATACACCTTGGGTCTAATGATTTAACTACACCAGATTTAACAAGCATCAAACTTATTCATCAAATACAGTGCAGCCTGTATCGCTATAACGCACTTCTCCCAAGTACCACTTTAATTTTTTCTTCAATATTACCTGGGCTGTACTGGCATGGTGCCCCTCCCAAAGCAGGTGCAAAAATTAACAAGAAAAGGCTCAAAGTTAACAAGTCTATCAAAAAGTTTATAACTACTGAAGTTAATGGCTGTTACATAAATAATGACTCAACCATTAAAATCTCGGAAATACAATTGTTCAGGCATGATGGTACCCACTTGTCAAAAACTGGTCTTGAGGTTTACCTTAATAACCTGCAGTCTGCTCTACACATGTTTTTAAACAAGAGAACCAATGTATATCCTCCAAGTTAATTCAATGTTTTATTTCAAATACTCAATTTTTGTGGGGGACATAGTGTCTATGTCCTGTGGCGGGGACTGGGGGATACTTTTGTGTATGTTGGGATCAAGTGGCCCCATAACCTGGTTGTCTCCCCACCCTGCCTCAAAGCAGGGGGGCGTTTTGGTATGTAATACATAAGTACATGTAGCACATAAGTTGTCTAAAGTAACATTATATGGTAACATCCGTGGTTCATGGCCTGTCATGGCTGGTTCCACCTCCACCTCGCACAAGCGGGGGGAGGCCACAGTCTGGTAAAGTAAGTGGGTACACCAGGTGGCGCTGGAGACAGGGAGAAGGGCAGTCCCGCATTCACTGATCCAGAACGTGGTGACCGTTCGGATCGGGCACTTGTGCTTACACTCGGCCCCCCATGTGCCCATGGTTATTTTGGTACATTTGTAGGTATCCCCCGTCCCCCACAAAAAATTGCGGCCTTTTTATTTCCAATTATGTTGATTGTAATAAATGTGTGTTTTTGTGCTCAAAGTGTTAATAATAAAGTGATAGAACTTAATACAGGTGTTATCATTACAGGCGTTTACATGATAGGATGGGTCTGATCTGAGTTGTCTGTATGTCTTCTATCTTAGTAGTGGATGGACTCAAAGCAAAGCGCTTGCGCTGCAAGTGCATTGTATGAGGGTAGTACACTAAGCGGAAAGTTGTGTAAAGGGATCATGCTCCCTGTATCTATAATTAATCAAGATTATTTGATTTTATATCAAATAGTAAATTATTAATTTAGGACAGGGCTTTAATGTTTGGTTATTTGGGACGAAGTGTACACAAGTTATTACATCAGGAATATACAAAGTCGTATTACGAGTCAAACTGTGTACGAATTAATTACAAAGATGCACCGGAAGTTATCTCCCTTTTCAAACCAGCAAATTGTTGAAATCAGACGCTTTTTTCCCAGCCCACCCACCCCTGTAATTAATAGTTGAAAGGTCGTTAATAATTATAAATTAAAGAGTTTTCTTTTCTGCTGGTTTTGTTTTATCTTGCAGGAAACTGGAATGTGGATCCATGGGGATAGCAGGCATCCATCAGTGTAGGAAAATGTGAGCAGCACAGAGCCTATGACCATCAAGGAATACACGCTTATACCAGTTCATTAGACTTTCTAGTGCATGTAGTGTAAATTATCTACCATGGACACTTTTATAACAGGGGAAGCCTGGTTAATCATAAATGGGGAAAATCATGTTTGGGAATTTATCCTTTAACCCTCTTTTTTATTGTCGCAATTCCGGGATGGGGGGGCGGGGACTGGGTGATACTTTTGTGTATGTTGGGATCAAGTGGCCCCATAACCTGGTTGTCTCCCCACCCTGCCTCAAAGCAGGGGGGCGTTTTGGTATGTAATACATAAGTACATGTAGCACATAAGTTGTCTAAAGTAACATTATATGGTAACATCCGTGGTTCATGGCCTGTCATGGCTGGTTCCACCTCCACCTCGCACAAGCGGGGGGAGGCCACAGTCTGGTAAAGTAAGTGGGTACACCAGGTGGCGCTGGAGACAGGGAGAAGGGCAGTCCCGCATTCACTGGTCCAGAACGTGGTGACCGTTCGGATCGGGCACTTGTACTTACACTCGGCCCCCCATGTGCCCATGGTTATTTTGGTACATTTGTAGGTATCCCCCGTCCCCCACAAAAAATTGCGGCCTTTTTATTTCCAATTATGTTGATTGTAATAAATGTGTGTTTTTGTGCTCAAAGTGTTAATAATAAAGTGATAGAACTTAATACAGGTGTTATCATTACAGGCGTTTACATGATAGGATGGGTCTGATCTGAGTTGTCTGTATGTCTTCTATCTTAGTAGTGGATGGACTCAAAGCAAAGCGCTTGCGCTGCAAGTGCATTGTATGAGGGTAGTACACTAAGCGGAAAGTTGTGTAAAGGGATCATGCTCCCTGTATCTATAATTAATATACCAAAGACAAGAAGGTTCGGTTTTTTAATATATGAGGCAGATTTACATTGTTCACCATAGACTGAGAAATTCTCTTAACTAATGAGTTATTGCAACTACATGTACAAGAGAATTCAGTATCCAAGTTTCAAATCAATTACTTCTCTCTTTGTCTGAAATTTAGACATATTTGATTTTATATGGAAATCATTGTAAAATAAATTAAACAAAGTTGAGTTGGTCATACTTAATTATTTATTAAATATACTTGAAGGTTCACTAAAAGGCAAATCATGTGTTTGCTTCCTGAAAACCTCGTTCTAATGATTTTTAAAACATTTTTTAAGAAAGGGATGCTCACTCCTCTATGACCACTTGATCCCACCTCTGATGTTTCGGAGGTCCGTGCTTGCTCTGCTCCTATTTTGTATTGTTTTATGGACTTTGAGATTGAATATTGTTCGTTATCTCCATATCCTTCTTTACGCATAACAAATGGGAGCATTCTATTAAGCATTTGGCCTCCGTTTGTATATCGTGTGTAGTTTGTATGTATGATTTAAATATGTTGTGTTCAAATCTCGTCCAAAGCTAAGATAAGGCTACTTAATGGAGGTTATTTTCAAACAGAAATAAGGGTAAAGCTTTCTAAAAAGAAAACAATTAGGAACAATATGTAAGCATTTTCACATGCAAACAAATGCATTGAAGACTTAAAAGAGAATGTATGTATAACATTAATCTCACCTCTTTCTGCACGTTGGCACTTGTCATATTTGTGACGTTGACAATCTTCTCTAGGATGTCAAGAGAGGAGCTAATATCCCCGGCACTCAGTTCACTTCTTTGTGACGTCAGATTCTTCATCTTCACTAACGTGTTGTTCACAGCCTCATCTACATTCTTAGTTGTGCCATCAGCAATTATACTATCCAACTGAGGATATGAAAAATGAAATTGATGCTATTATGAATTTAAAACAAAACGAAATATGGCTAAGACTCATCTTACCAATTAAGGTAATATTTTTCTTCATTTGAAAATTTATTTACTGCATATTTGGCCCAATTCTATGCGAGGGTTATAATTTGAACATAATTGAACGATATCAGCATGTCAGCTAAGACAGCGTGATCATTTAATTTAACAAATTTGAATACATATTTGTATTAATATTTTTGTTTTTACACACATTTTATATACCAAATGAAGAAAAAAAAGTCACATAAATTTTATTTGCTTCATCTACGAGATTAAAAGAAAAAATGTATTTTTAGAATTTAGAAATTCTGTGATAAAATTTGATAAGATTAAAATCTATGGAGAGGAAAACTTTTTTTTAAACACTCATAATGTCATATAAAGTGATTTCCGTATCCATCAGATACTTACCTCCTCATTGGCATTTACCAAAGCGACATCAGTACAGTTGATGAGATCGGGGGATTCCCAAAGACCTTGAAAATTACAATATCTAGTCGCAGTTCCTTTGAAATAGAAAAAAACAATAATCTCTCATTTCATTTTGAAGAAATGGCTTACAATTCGCATAAGTAGAAATATATATGTAGGGGTAAGAATTAATTTTTTTTAACTTATTGTTTTGATTATTATGATTCCTTATGCATTGATTTGTGAATGGCAAAAGTTCATTTTTTTTAAAAATCAACATTAGGTTTTTGACTTTAAATTATACCTTTTTGGTTTTCAGGACATGACTCCTTTTTAGTTGTTCCAGCAATCGTAGATTTCCATTTTATATTGTCAAACTCGTCGTCTGCACATCTGATTTGTTCTGTTTATTAAAATTGAATTAAAACAGATTGATGAAAACTATATTTCTATTTTCTTAAATGGTTAAATGGTTTCCGGTAGCTAGCTTTTCATATTTTAAATAGAAATATTTCTTTTGGATAAAACACGTATATTAAGATCAGATGATACGTTCCTCAAACATCTGTTTTGTACATTTTTGTAATGTATGAAAAATATTCAAATATTTGATTAAATTCCAATTTCTGAACCAGTTTCTTATCGTCTTAAAAATATTAAAATACTTAGAAATTGATTTTGGTAAAATTAAGTTTTTTACCAGAAGGATTATATAAGAATCCTCCACTCTGCTATCTTGCACAAATGCCTGATAAGGTACCTCAATTTAGTAATTATATTCAAGTAAACATAGTCAGTAGTGACTAAACATATTCCACTAGCAATACTTCAATGACAAAATCTTGGGAAAAATAATATATCATTGAGGAAGTATCATCTGTCCTTAAATAATCAGATTTGTGAAAGCAGACAACATGAATGACATACCTGGTTTTGTAACAGAAATAGCTATAGAAACAGATACTGGATCTGGATAGGTAGAGTGGGAACACGAAAAGCGTCCTGCGTCACCAAAATCCGCCAATTCTTTCTCCAATGTAGAAGATACGTTTGATGTGCTTATATTGAATCCAGAATCTAAAATATTCATATAATATGAAAAGGTTCTTGCATATGTCACAGTATTTGCATTTTTTAAGTTGGTCCACTATATTGTAATATATTTACATTCAGTGTAATTTTCTTTATGAAATCCATTAGAAATCCATGACTATAATATATCAAATCTCTGTAACACACGCGAAACCTTGTCACCGCGCGTTAGAATACACAGTAGGAACAATATGCAATTTCAATACTTTATGAACACCAAAATGTACATTGTGTGACACAATTTAATATTAAAAAATTAACCCTGTTGAATTAACGTAAAAATACAACAAATGTGCATTTAAAATTAGTTTGTCACTGTTTTTCCTCTCAATGTTCGTTTGCATTATTTAACTTTACGACGTCACAAACGTCACAAACGGCTCTTACGTCTATAAAGCATTGACCTGACGCTAAATTCACATCAAAGATTACCGAAATAAATAATTATGAAGAGAAAAAATTAAAGAATGTAAATTTAAGTATTGAATTCATATTTTGGGATGTCTTCGGTCCTATAACTACGGAAGCCCATTTAGGACCTATCAAAAAATATTTTTGAATTCGTTATAACGAATTTTAAGAATTCGTTATAACGAATTTAATTTGTTATTACAGATTTATTGAATTTGTTATAACGAATACTTTAATTTGCTAATATATATTATAACCAATTCAAAAATTCCAAATTCTTGAATTGGTTAAAACGAATTCAACAAATCTGTAATAACACATTAAATTCGTAATAACGAATTCAATAAATCTGTTATAACAAATTAAATTTGTTATAACGAATTCAATAAATCTGTTATTACAAATAAACAACACATTAAATTCGTTACACACATTGTAAAAATCGTTATAACAAATTCAATAATATCTTTTTAAATGGGCTTCCGTAATAACACACCTGGCCGTGCCACATAAATTGAATACAAAAGCGCATTTCTCTCTCTCTCTCTCTCGAATTCGTTTAACGAACTTTTTATGAAGATATTGAATTCATTATAAAATTTAACTGTTATTACAAAATAAATTCTTGAAAGTAGCAAATTCAACAAATCGTCATAACGTAAATTCGTTATAACGAATTCAGCGAAACTGTAATAACAAGTTAAATTCGTTATAACGAATTCAATGAATCTGTTATAACGAATTAAATTCGTAATAACGAATTCAATGAATCTGTTATAACAAATTAAATTCGTTATAAAGAATTCTGAAAATCTGTTATAACAAATTAAATTCTTTATAACGAATTCTAAAAATCGCTATAACGAATTCAAAAATATTTTTGATAGGTCCTAAATGGGATTCCGTAGTTATAAGACCAAAGACATCCCAAAATATGAATTCAATGCTTAAATGAAAGGAGAAAAAAAGAAAAATGAAAACGCTTAAGGAAATATACATTCCATACCTAGTAATATATCAATGCCATCTTTCTTCCAGACTAAACTTCCGTCAGATATACCAGTCAGGGATTTAGGGTTGATGACGTCACATCGGAGATTTATACTTTCACCGGTTTTAATTGAGAAATCATATTCTGGTGCCATCTGCAGCAAAAGTCTTGGAAGTACTAAAAGGCAGAATGAATAACTGATGGAATATTTTACATTACACTCGTTGGTCACTTTTTTTTCTCCTCTGCAAGCTGATTCATGTGAAGCAAAAAGTATTCAAAAAACTTCTACATGAGTAGAGGAAAACACTTCATGTGGCCTTCAACTCGACATAAACCTAGATAGAAGACAGACCTTCACAAATATTAAAATCTTACTAAATAGGTCTTTAATTATAACTCGAATTAATACGAATACGAATTAAATATTTTTCCACTTATATCTTATGTATATGTATTCGTACCCTTTACTGTTATAATTCTGGCTTCAGTGGTCAAACTTGTTAATGCTTCCACTGTCCAATAACCTATGAGAAAGATAAAGAAAAATGTTTTTCAAAAAAATCGTCTATATGAGTACACTGTAAATTACATGAATGTGTTATTGAGATATCATTTTAATTTACCTTCATCCCGTTGTAAAACAGTTGTGATATTCAGGACATGTATCGTTGTGTCATTTGCTGTTTTGGATGACGTCATTACATATCTGGATGCTGTGCTGCTTATTGAATCTCCATTTCGAGACCACTGGACACTGAAACCAACAGGACCGACGATCTCTGCTTGGAACCATGCTGACTTTCCTTCACGTATTACTGAGTTGCTACTCTTATAGGATAGGATTTCTATGTGTTCTGTAGTTACAATGTTATATTAGATATCTTTTTATCTTTCATTCGCTTAAGATGATTTCACTGATTCTTTATTCAACCCCAAAAGATTTAGATTGTCACAATATACTTCTTTAGCTGTGTCTTAAATAATTTTTTTAAATAATGATTTAATTTCCCAATAACCATTATAGAAATCATATTAGGCATCATCGGCGGAAAGTTCAGAGAGGAATTTTGTAAATTAAGATAATACTAACCATCCTCACAATATATGCCCTGGTATCCAATAGCACACACACAGACCGAATCTTTACAAGTCCCTCCATGCTGGCACGTGCATGAATCTTCCTTGTCTATTTTTTTTAAAATTACCAAGTCAATGAGTTTTTTTTTAACTTATATAGCTTTCGCTAGATTTGTTTTCAATGCTACACTGTAAGAGATTCTTTCATTGATTTTACAATTACAGAAACAAGAAATCATATAATTCAAAATATCATAATTTTGTAATTTCAAAGAAAAAATCATTTTTCTTCTCATAAAGTTTTGCTTGTAAAGTAGTTTGCAATGTGAATTTTAGAAGCCGAAGTACGTAATCTACAGTTAGCTATAGAAAACAATGGTATATCTAGAGAAGCCAGTTAAAGTTCTAGAGACAGCAAAAGATTTCTGGATGCTTTCAAATGTTTATATGGCAGCCACTAAATACTTATTTGGCGGCCACCTGATAAAATACATTTTTCTATCTTGCACTGGCGTTCGTATAAAACGATTAAAAACAAACAAATAAATATATGATTTTAGATGTTATATGGAAATATCATAAGTGAAGAGAGACTCAATTCATTATTAATATGTACTTAGAACACATCAAATAAATGACACCCTGGATAAAAAAAAAAGAAAAGGTTTTCGAAAGCCTTATTTTTCACCTGATATATGAAACAACTTCCAACAAATGAAACCCGTGACCCTTGGGCTCATAAAATTCAAAATTTTGAAAGATGCACTATTGCTTATCATAATTATACATAGTTCTTACTTTGGTTACTCAATAGCAGAGGTAGATCAGAGTTTTAAAGAAAAATGCATTTCCACTTTATATATGCACCCCATAGGAACCACTGACCCTGGCCCATGGAATTCACATTTTTGATAATTCTGGAAACCTTATTCATCAGTTTTATTTCACTATAAAGTTTGATTAATACCAAAGATGCAGATTTCAAAAGAAATTTATTTTCACTACTATAATCAATAGACCCCCACCCCAATAACCCCTAATACAGGGGCCCTGAAATTAACAATTTTGGAAGGGACATTCTTTCATCATCATAATATGTACTTAGAAGTTGTGATAATACCCAGGAGCTAAGGAAAAGGTTTTCGAAGAATTCATGCATTTTCAATAATTATAAGAGCCCTGTCCTAACAACAAAACCCCTGACCCTCGGGCTCTGAAATTCACAAATCTGGATGCATCCTTCCTCATCATAACTATGTACATAGTTCATTGGTTTAGTACTCAGGAGCATAGGAGAAGATTTTTAAAGAATTAATGTATTTTCACTATATGATCTATATAGCCCCGCCCTAACACCAGAACCTCTGACCCTGGGTCAATGAAATTCACAATTTTGGTAGAGGCAGCCTTATTCAACATAACTGTGTACTTATTTAGTTTATTTAATGCCCAGGAGCAGAGAAGATTTTCACTATATAATCTATTTAACCCCGCCCTAGCACTAGGACCCATAACCCCAGGGCCATGAATTTCACAATTTTGGTAGAGACATTCTTTCTCATTATAACTATTTACTTATTTAGTTTATTCAAAACCCAAGAACAGAGAAGAAGAATTTCAAAGAAATAATGCATTTTCATTATATAATCTATTTAGCCCCGCCCTAGCACTAGAACCACTGACCCTGGAGCCATGAATTTTACAATTTTGGTAAAGAACTCAATACTGATTACAGTACAATCATGCAAACAGTTTGCTTGATGTCCAGGTGTAAAGAAGAATTTTTTAAGATTACATTAATTTTAGTGTTTTTGGCCCTATCCCTCAGGCCCCAGGGGGGCAGGGACCATGAAATTCACAATTTTTGTTTTCCTTTACCTATAGATGCTTTATGCCAAATTTGGTTGAAATTGGTTGAGTGGTTGCAGAGAAGAAGCTGAAAATATTCAAATGTTAACCCGCGACGCATGACGACGGACGAAAACGGATAGCAATAAGTCACCTGAGTTCAGGCTCCAAATATTATTTAGGTCGATTTTAAATGAAAAGTAGGTAGATAAACAGGCCACAGAAATTGAGAAAAGACTCAAGTAAAAATTTCAAAAAAAATTTCGATAATGAAATAATTTTTTTTCACTAGATGTCCAAAAACAATTTTAAATATACAAAACTGCTATATATTAAGCTGATACATGTTAAACGATATTCATATCAAAATTCTAAATTTTGACTTGAGTCTGTTTATGGTCTTGGAGCCAAACATTTTTTGATAATATCATATGCTTTTATTTGAAGTTGATGATCAAACTTGGCACCTGTGGAACTTTCTGTTGCCTTTGATGGAGTCGAGTAAGATTTTGAAAGGTCAATAGTTTCACTTGTTGTAATCTGGGTGATCTCTGATATTTCTGAAGAAGAAAAAACAGATAGTGACTGAAGATATCCACAAAATTAACAATAGGACAATTTTTGACAATAATTTTAGACACAGATTTCTTAATTTCAAGAGCAGTTGGTTATAAACACTAAACAAACTTAGTCTTAATATGGAGTTGATCTTCGCAGAAAGGTTTTTTTGCAAGCAATATATATTCTAGCAAATATACATGTGTACATGTACATCATTCTGCAGTAAGATTGGTAACTCTTAATGGTTCTGAAGATAAAATTGAAAATAAACTTATATGACAAATTGGACGGATAAATGATATTCCTTTATCAATAAATCAATAAAAATAATGATTATTAGTTAAGAAACATGTGTAAATTGATTAATGATTGCTCATAATTCAATTTTTGAAATCTGACTTTGAGATGTGAAGATTGTTGAAGGGGAAAAAGCATTGGTAGATGTTTCCCATGTATCGGTATCTAATGATGTGTAATGAAAAGTTGATTTCTTTAATTCAGTTGTGGCATCGGTAGTTAAGAAATCTGTAGTTGAAGACAAAGTTGTGACAGTTTCCTCAGAAAACGTTTTAGATGAGAATGTCTCTGTTTGTTGAATGATTTTGCTTGTTTCTGGCGATGTCTCTGTTTGCTGAATTGTGGGACTTGTTTCTGGCGATGTTTCCGTTTGTTGAATTGTAGGACTTGTTTCTGGCGATGTCTGTGTTTGTAGAATGATTTTGCTTGTTTCTGGCGATGTTTCCGTTTGCTGAATTGTGGGACTTGTTTCTGGCGATGTTTCTGTTTGTTGAATTATGGGACTTGTTTCTGGCGATGTCTCTGTTTGTTGAATTGTTTGACTTGTTTCTGTCGATGTTTCTGTTTGTTGAATTGTGGGACTTGTTTCTGGCGATGTCTGTGTTTGTAGAATGATTTTGCTTGTTTCTGGCGATGTTTGGCGATGTTTCCGTTTGTTGAATTGTGGGACTTGTTTCTGGCGATGTTTCCGTTTGTTGAATTGTGGGACTTGTTTCTGGCGATGTTTCCGTTTGTTGAATTGTGGGACTTGTTTCTGGCGATGTTTCCGTTTGTTGAATTGTGGGACTTGTTTCTGGCGATGTCTCTGTTCGTTGAATTGTGGGACTTGTTTCTGTCGATGTTTCCGTTTGTTGAATAGTGGGACTTGTTTCTGTCGATGTTTCTGTTTGTTGAATTGTGGGACTTGTTTCTGGCGATGTCTGTGTTTGTAGAATGATTTTGCTTGTGTCTGGCGATGTTTCTGTTTTTTGAAATGTGGGAATTGTTTCTGGCGATGTTTCCGTTTGTTGAATTGTGGGACTTGTTTCTGGCGATGTTTCCGTTTGCTGAATTGTGGGACTTGTTTCTGGCTTGTTTCTGGCGATGTTTCTGTTTGTTGAATTATGGGACTTGTTTCTGGCGATGTCTCTGTTCGTTGAATTGTGGGACTTGTTTCTGTCGATGTTTCTGTTTGTTGAATTGTGGGACTTGTTTCTGACGATGTCTGTGTTTGTAGAATGATTTTGCTTGTTTCTGGCGATGTTTCTGTTTGTTGAATTGTGGGACTTGTTTCTGGCGATGTTTCCGTTTGTTGAATTGTGGGACTTGTTTCTGGCGATGTTTCCGTTTGTTGAATTGTGGGACTTGTTTCTGGCGATGTTTCCGTTTGCTGAACTGTGGGACTTGTTTCTGGCGATGTTTCTGTTTGTTGAATTATGGGACTTGTTTCTGGCGATGTCTCTGTTCGTTGAATTGTGGGACTTGTTTCTGTCGATGTTTCCGTTTGTTGAATAGTGGGACTTGTTTCTGGCGATGTCTCTGTTTGTTGAATTGTGGGACTTGTTTCTGGCGATGTTTCTGTTTGTTGAATTATGGGACTTGTTTCTGGCGATGTTTCTGTTCGTTGAATTGTGGGACTTGTTTCTGGCGATGTTTCCGTTTGTTGAATAGTGGGACTTGTTTCTGGCGATGTTTCTGTTTGTTGAATTATGGGACTTGTTTCTGGCGATGTCTCTGTTTGTTGAATTGTAGGACTTGTTCCTAGGGAAGATTGCTGTGAAGTTGTAGAAACAATGCCTGTTGAATGATACGATTTTTCTGAAGAAGTCTCGTTTATTGCTAAAAATTTAAAACAACGAAACTAATTTAAACAATAGATTATGTGTTTTACATGGTAAAGGTTATATAGCTCTTAAAGGTACCTCTTTCTAAATAATTTGTTTGCACCTCTACAATTTACCTTTAATTACTAAGGGGTGTTGTGTGTTTCTATCACAATAATGTAAGTCATGTTTTAGAAGTATTCTTTGAAATACAGTAACAAATCTATGAAAAATCAAATACATGGACAGTAAACAGTAAGTGCCTTTAAATCGTGTATTAATAATTCAGGTATGGTGTTAATGTTAAATGCAGAATTGGCTAAGTAATAATTCAATTTTAGTTGTAACATGTCATTTGATTGGGTAAAAGATTTGATCCATTTTGTATAACAAAACTTGCCTATGTCACAATGAGTTTAGTCAAAAACGTATTACTCCGCTTTACGCTTCCTTTAAAATATGCTAAATATGAAGTCTTTTTCCCGAGGAAAAACTGACTCATTTTCTACACTGAATGAAGTATATTTCAACTTATGCTATACGATATAACATAAACTGGGGTAGTTTACGCTTTTTTGTAAACCGCTTCGCATGTAAACGATGTTCTCATATAAAACAAGTTCCCCTATTTTCATCATGTTAAATCAACAGTCAAGTATATTGTTTTCCTAGATGATAAAGAGTATTTTCCTACCACAGAATGCTCTCTAATGTCATAGACTCTAACACAAACCGAATCAACATCACCCCCCACCCCCTCCCACCCCACCCCCACACACACACCCTCACCCTTACACACATAAACAAACAAGCAAACAAAATAATATTACCAGTTTAGACAGATATGTTTCCTTTATATTATCCCTTTTTTGCTGCTCTTTGCAGTCAATACAGAGAAGTAAACACCTTCGAAGTACAATATTCAACTTTACCTTTGTTGAGTTCGGTGAATATGGTACCCCTCAGGGTAATTCAGCGTAATGACCTCATAAATAATAGTCTAAAAGAATATATATATATATATATATATATATATATATATATATATATATATATATATATATATATATATATATATATATATATATATATATATTTTTTTATTTTTTTTTTTTTTTTTTTTTTCAAAAATCACAAATATATCCTTGTTTTTTTACAACTAGCATCTACAGATTTGATTTGGCGATTTTTTTTTTAGAAACCTCTCTACACTGAACACTTAAGAGTTCTGATTCTATGGTATCTTTTTGCAGTTAGAGTGATCTGTCCTTGGATCTAAATTCTCAAATAGAAATTTACAGTATATTACTCAATTTGTAATCCATTCAAGCATTCTTGACATTTTAAAAGGCCAAGATAAAATAATTGTTATTTTCATGTACCAGGTATTACCTGTAGTGAAGTGAACGACAGTGAATTCTGTTCCGTGATACTGTGTTGTATTTGTAAATTTTTTCTGGGGTAAATGCTAGGTACTACATAGTGAAAATTAAATAGCTAAGCTCAATATTAACACCTTAAAACAATATATTTTTCTCAATTTCTCAATATCCAAAACAACATTTTGCTCTGTTGTAGAGAGAGCCTTTAAAAACAAAATAAACAAAAATATCTTTCTGAAGTGTTAGGAAGAATGTCCCGACAAACTACTTCTGTCTCAATTAGAAACAGGCTGCATTCCTAACTATATTTATGTTAAGCTTCAGAATAATTTTGCCTTGTTAATATTTTGTAAAGTGTTCTATCCATAACTCATAATAGTACCTTGACAAGTTTCTTTGTAATCAACACAGCAATCTCGACTTTGCAAGCAATAATTATCACAATAACACAGTCCTGAAGAGTTTTTGAACATCAATGGACCTGTTGTGGAACATGACATATTTTGTTCCTGGACAGCACATTCCTGCAGCTGCACATGGTGACGCTAAAAATATGAAAATTACTTATTTATTCCACTTTAATTTGTATATTTGTGCATAGAAAACACCATGAAAAACAAGAATGCATAATTAGACAAACTGAAAGACTTACTTGTTGTTAATGTTGATATTCTCGGAGAAAATCCTGTCAAAATTGTAATTTAACAATTAAAAACACACAATCGTTTGAATGCCAATGAATATTTATTGTTAACGAAATAATTATAATTGCATACAAATTAAGGACATATATACAAAATACAAAAAACAAAAAATTTTTTTTTAAATGTAACGCTAAAACGTATAACTCACATGACTATTTCGGGGGAACATGACAAACTAATTGTAAATGTAAATTTCTTTTATTTCTACTGGAATAAGAAAGGTAATTTGTTTTATAAATTGAGCTCAAAGAATATACAATATAATACCCCAAGTGTATTGATTCAAATGTAGTTCCTCTTGTATATTCTACCTCGCAGTGACAAGGTGAATATACGTATAGGTGCTTGTATGTTGTAAATACTGATCATGATTTCCATTAAATCTCAAGGGAAAACAATCGCTAATGGTAATTATTTTGGATTTAACTGTTGCAACTATTGGAGAAAGAAATCTTGAATTAATAAGGAAAGCAATTTATTGTTTGAAGTATGTAATGAGCTTTTGTTTGATAAGAACCTCTTGTGTCAAAAATATCTTTCAATATTCCCCATTTTAAAAAGTGAGTTATCTCCCCTCAAAATCGGAGCTCTTCTACACTAGCATAACTTCCGCGGACTACGCATTACGATAATCCAACAAAATAGTGATCAACTTACACACTGCATTTAAAAAATCTAAAAGAAGGAAACAGTTTGCAATTTTTTTTAGATAATAAGCGGTTTTATAAAGGGCCTGTTAGCCACCACCCTTTCTAGAAAGATATACGAATTAGCCAGGCACGTAGCATCGTCTTTAAAAGGGGGGCAGCTAAAGAAATATTTTTTTCTTACCTAAAAAAGTTGACAAGCAAAGGAAAACCTTGCCCAAAGTCGAAAAAGCTACTTATTTCAGTACCAGTTCCTTGGCATACAATACTACATTTCCCTTATATCTTTACCGTAGTATAAACTGTGTGTGTGTGTGGGGTGGGGGGGGGGGGGGGGGGGGGGGGGGGGGGGGGGGGGGGGGGGGGTTTGGGGGGGGGGAACCTGTCTTTCAATGAACATTTTCAATAGAAAATGTAATGTTGGGAAAAAAGTGGGGGTGGGGCTAGATAAATAGTACATAAATACATGTACTTACACTGAAAGGATTTTCAAAACATAAATAACACTTGAGAAAAGAATGTTTTCCGTTAATTAACGAGAAATACGTTAGGAAATTATTGTATCAATTTCGTGTTCTATACATGTACATATGCTTAGATCCTACACTAAAACTTTGATTAAATGCAGCTCAGACTTATACGACATACATGTATGTAACACGAATTCAGGTCGATGCTATTTTAATGATTCTTATGCTATTTTAATGAGTCTTTCTTCATTACACGAGCACATGAGATTAAATTATTCATTTAGAATTCCATTCAAAGTTTTAATACTATACAGTGAATCAATTATTTTACAAATAAAAAATTCTTGAAAAACGGTTAATTCTAATGAAATAGGCCTTTAGTTGTCACCAAATGTGTTCTTGTAAGTAAAAGTTCTATGTTATGACATACAATCGAGCAGAAACGTTTCTTGGTATCGGTCGCGGAAGACGAACTACAGCTGTATTTGCAGCAATGTCAGAAGTAAAACTGTAGATGGACATGTCATCAGTCTCCAAAAAATTCCTAGAGATACAGAGAAGAAAATATGGCTGTAGCAGGCTAGATAAATTCGTAAAAACTTTATAATTAAAAATTCTTATATTTGATCTGCATATTTTGTAAATAATGATCCGTCTGCAGAACATCCACTACCGAAAATTAGCTTTTGTTGTTTTTTTTTTAATAATAGGCCTATTCGAATATGTATCAGCATTTTATCAGTAATTTGTTTCGTTTTTTTTTTTGTAAGGGGGGGGGGGGGGGCTTACACAGTGCCTTATTATACTGCTATACAGATTAATACAAATCCAGAAAGAGACTATGAGTGGGCAATTTAAAAAAATACGGATCAGTTAAGATTTCTTTTTATTCACAAACACGATAACATTTTTCCATATGACAGAGGCATTACACCTTGAACATGTTTACATCAAGAACGTCCGCGGAAGTGACTTTATTTATAGCGCATGCGTATTAAACACTTTTTAAAATGGGGAATATTTGAATAAATTAATGCAATGTTCAATTCAAAAATTATGCGCAACATTTTACACAAATAAGATTTATCGGTAAGTTTTTTTGTTTGTTTTGTTTTTGTTTTTGTTTTTTTTTTTTTTTTTGTAGTATAAGCATAATTAAAAAGAAAATTCATCAAGTTTTTGACATCATATACAACTGTTATTGATAAAAAAAAAAAAACTCGATAGTTTACTTACCTTGTCATTGGTCATTTGTATTTTTTTTTTTTTTTTTTTTTTTTTTTTTTTTTTTTTTTACGGACAAGTACTATGAAGTTTTTATTTAAAGGTGCTTCACCACAGATTTGATTTTAACATTTTGTCAAATTTTCTGTTTCATTTGATGACTTACGTATATGTTGCTAAAGCATTTTTGTGAAAGTTTATTGAAATTTCTAGACGTGTTTGATTGACACATCCTTCTAAAACTTCATTCTAAAACGAGATAAATTATTGACAAACAAGTTGATGAAACAAGAATATCATCATTTCGTAAGTGCTTTGGTCGATACAATGACTTAGTCAGCAAATACAATTTATCATTGAGTCAAATAATGACTGCCGTTTTTCATACTTATTGTTAGTCCATTATTCATACACTGAATTGACGACGGATTTTTCCGTTATTTCCCGATCATGACAAGGAGCACACGGCGGATGTGACAGGTCAGCAGGGATGCTAACTCCACCATGACACCTGATCCCACCTCTGATGTTTTAGAGGTCCGTGTTTTTAATTATCTTTTTATTTCAATATTCAGACTTTTTTAATTATGGTGATTTCGTTTATAGAAGATTAAAAACAATAAATGTTATTTGTTTTTAGTTTTGACTCGTGATTTTTTTCTTTAATTTAACGAAACATTTTATAAAATGATATATATCTTCATATTTTTTTCCTTCAAAACATTACGATGAATACTGTTAGTTTACAAATAAAGTTCATATTAAAATAAATGTTTTACGTAGTTTCACTCAAAACTATACACTGAACACGTAATGTTGACCCTGATTACCAAACAGACTTCATGTGTACTGCTACGTGTATATAGATTTTTGACACCTTGGGTATTGGGGGTCTCCAGCTAAATAACATCACTGGTACTTCGACCACTCCCCCTCCTCAGGTAACCGTACGGTAAAAAATTGGGTCTTTAAATGAAAAACTAATTCAATATTTATGAGTGAATTTTCATGTTACCTTCCTTGTGTGTTTTATTACAAAAAATGTATCAAATTAGAGTTCTCGTTTCTCTATGACCGCCTTCAGCGGAGACTTCCGTACATTTCTCAGTTTTCTAACCTTGCATTCTTTTCTTTCAACCAAACCACAATACTCTCGGTATACAATCGCACCTATTAGAAAATTGTTAGTATTTAATATATAAAGTTACAGGCTTCCAACTCGACATTTAGATATATCGACGACCTAATGTCAATTAACGATTCTCATTTCCATTCTTAAGTCGATACGATATATCCTGGTGGGATTGATATAAAAGATACCAGTCTGACACGTCTGTTTCATATCTGGGTATTTTACTTGAAAAAGACGTTAATGGAAAACTAACAACCAAGCTCTATAATAAACGTGATGACTTTAACTTTTATATAGTCAACTTCCCTTACTTATGCAGCAATATACCTTTATCACCTACATACGAAGTTTATGTATCTCAGTTGATTCGATACGCAATAGCATGCTCCACGCATGAGCATTTTCTAAAACGAGGTAAATTATCGACTAAAAAGTTGATGAAACAAGAATGTCAGGAGCTAGTCCCGTTAAAAGTCATCATTTCGGAAGTTCTTTGTTCGATTCAATGACATTGTCTGCAAATACAATTTATCATTGAATGAAATGCTGACAGACGTTTTTCATACGATTTGTTAGTCCATTATTTATACATAGAATTGACGACGGATTTTCCAGTTATTTCCCGATCATGGAAGGGAGCACACGACGGGTGAGATGCTCACTCCTCCACGGCACCTGATCCCACCTCTGATGTTTTGGACGTCCGTGTTTGCTCTGCACCTATTTTGTATCGTTTTATGCACTTTTGATCTTAAATACTGTTCGTTTACTCCATATGTGTCATCAAACTTCCAATCCCCCCTTCATTTGCAGGCACGTAGCATCGTTTTTGAAAGTTGGGGGGCCAACCTGAGAATTTTTTTTTTACTTACCTGAAAAAGTTGACAAGCAAAAAAAAAAAACAAAAAAAAAAAAAAACAAAAAAAAAAAAAAAAAAACAAAAATTGAAAGTTGCCCAAAGTCGAAAATCCTATTTCGTGGGGAGGGGGGGGGGGAGTGGCTAACTTTTTTCAAGACCAACTATCTTTCAATTAACTTTTTGGAGTAAATTTTCTTTATAACACTACACTGTGATGAAATGTGGGGGGGGGGGGGGGCAACCTTCCTTTCAGTAAACATTTTCTATATTAAAGGTAATGTCAGGGGAAAAAGTGGGGGGGGGGGGGGCTGCCCCCCCCCCCCCCCCCCCCCCCCCCCTGATACTACGTGCCTGATTTGTATGAAAATACGACAAATCTTATGTGAAAGAACAGATAACAATTTATGAAATAATTGTTACCGAAGGGGAAAATATGGTAAAAGTGGTGACTTCAAATTCTCCATCGATAACTTCCCTTACTAGGTACTTATGAAGCATTATACAATTATCATATGCATCAAAAGTTTTTCTCCCGGTTAATGCGATATGCAAAATAGTACTATACATTCGGACAATGTATGTCAAATCAAATGAAGAAGGGAAACTAACCATCTATACTCCTTCTTTCATTAGCAATAAAGTTAGCATTTCTTGACATAAAATCTAGAAATGCCCCATGTCTTTTTTTTATGGTATTTTCATAACAGTTTTTCGCAAAAAACTTCCCTAAAGGATGTTTTTAACTTTTATATATACTATGTACATGTATATCATATATCATGGAAACTTCACAAAATATACTCAAAACATTTATTTTATTGCCCTTTGGAAAGTTTAGTAAGTTAAAAACAACTTTTAAAAAAAATCAACCGTGTTACAAAATGTAAAGTTCATTTTTAATCAAATGAATTTTTAAATATATACGAGGGTTGTCCCAAAATTTAGTAGACTGAGCTCATATTTTTAAAAGAAATTAATGTATCTTAATAAATTTTTTAGGGTGGATAAAGCATGCTCTTGGCAGATAAATTACGAAGTTTTATCATGTTAACTTGAAAACTTTACGATTTATAACATTTAAAGTGATAAAGTTCTATAACACCCGAAGCAATCTGCTACGTCAAAAAATACAAATTAATGTCAATAGTTCAAATTTTTGGAGAAAATATTTCAATTACCAGAATCAAATTCTTAAATTAAAAGAAACGGTTATAGTTATAAATGTAAAATATCTTAATTACTATGATATGATGAAACAATAAAATATGTAAACAAATAATATGCATGTACAGGTATGAAATAGTAATAATTTGAAAACGCTATATTTCTACGGGCTTTTCGTCTGTTTTCTCTTAAGGAATGACTCTAATTCTTGGCCAGATTATCGAGTATAATATGGTTTGGGTCAGTTTACGCTTTATAATCCGCGAAGCGGATTATAAAAAAGCGTAAACTGACCCAAACCAAATTATACTCGATAATCTGGCCAAGAATTAGAGTCATTCCTTATAATTTAATTTTAAAATAATTAAACAACTGGGGATGTAAAATTGTGTTGTTTTTATTAGTTCAAATTTACCGCGCAATAATACAACCGTAGTAACGGAAGTGATGGGAAGCAAGGGGAGGTAAAAACTGATACATAGATCTAGCAGCCATGATGTTTGTTTACATGAGGTAAGATCGAGCAACTGTTTGAAGTTAAAGGTACATTCATTAAATCTGGAATTTTTCATGAATCCGAAGGACTGGAAATGAGGGGATTGATGGATACAGATGATTCAGCTGGTTGTCAAGGGGGTGTGTCCCCATACCAAACCAGATTATACAAAATGTTATGCGTTCCTTTTCGGAAATCAACCAATGAGAGACAAGAATACAAACAGAATTAAATTATTTATGGATATGCATAATTGAACTCTTGCCCATTTCTTAGCCCTGTCTTTTTTTTTAGTTTCTGTTATTCACATATACATAGAGAAGCCGTTTTATTCATTTTAAATACTAAGGAAGTGAAAAAGTTTCCTAGTCTACCAAACATTTATGACTGGTACATTTCTGTAAGAATGAATTCAGGATCAAAACACTTGATCATAGTCCAGTGCGCCGCCTGGGCCAACGCAGCCGCCATTTTTCTAAAATTTGAAACTTCAACCCCATGTATATAAAACGTTATAAAATTCATATTTATCAAAGCATAAACACCAAAATTTGAGGAAATATAGTTAATAAAACAGTTATGAGAATTTTCATTTCCATTAAAAAAATATGGGGTAGTAAATACTTTTCTGTAGGATTTTAAATATAATATGCCAAATTTTCATTGCAACTTTTGGGTATTGCGCCTCCTTCCTACACCAGACAATGAAATGTGTCTTTTAAATTGGAATAATTTGTGTAGTTACTCCATATTTGTCCATAAATTTATTAGATAGTGTTTATTTAATCTATATACGAAGTTTCATTAATGTATGACGTAGGGTTCCTATAAAACAACGGTTGTCTACGGAATTTTGGGACAACCCTCGTAAGTCCTAGATTCGTTTTTTTTTTTTTTTTTTATAATATGATTTGAATAGTGAACATTGTTATCCATTCTGAAGAAAAATCCTTAACAATTAGGAAAATACAAACGGACAAACATCACACCCCCAGCCACCCCCTGTGGTACAACCATGCTGACAAGAGAACCTGTCCTATAATTTTCACAGTATAAAGTGCTTTTTAATGTGATAGATCTTATTATTTCCTTTACAATATATGTACTCCATCACTGATTTTCAATTATCTTAAATGATTTATACCTTATTTTTATCATTGTACTTATTAAATAAAACTACAAACCTGATTTCAGTAACATTAACGTTAAAGCGTTTATAAGACTGTATGAATTGAGAATGTATCAATATATTTAACAAATCATCAAAATTCCTATTATTGATTGGTTATACATGTATATTGTTTTACGCTCCTTTTGAGAATTGTTTGAGTGAGTGGAATGATATTTTGATCATATCTTACTTGATGATATAGTTTTCTGTTCATTAATTTAAAAATTTCTAAATTTGCATTCATTGAAGGCTTATTCACCCATATTTATAATTTTCATTTTTTAAAAAAAAAAAAAAAGGAAAACTGAACTATTGCTCTTATTTTTAGGTTCTTCGAAGAAAAAACTCACCAGATATTAGAATGAGTAGGAGAACTGCTAAATTTTCATCCATTGTTTCAAACTCATCTACCAGAAAATCGAAAACTTACGAGTCAAGGATGACAAAGTTGGTTGACTCTTCAGCGAAGTGGTATTTCCCTGAAAACAGCAGAAAATCTAGGTACATTGAAAGCAAGTATACTTAATCAAAAATAAATTCCTTATGGATAATATTTATCAAGCAGTCTCACAGTCATGATGTTGAAGATATAAATGTATTTGTTCCTTGAAAATCTTAACTTAAGTTATTTTTAAAAAGCAATAAAGTTTTTAAAAGGGGTTGCAATAAAACGAATTTAAATTTAGTTATGAATAGAACAGATCAAAGGTCTGTTATAAACAGTTGAAATTTCTACCAATGATGTAATTTTTCCTTTCCTTTTCATAGTCAAGATAGTATCACAGTGTAGATAATATGTATATACAAACACCACGGTGACCTTAAACTGACGGTAATTTAGTATTTAAGTAGTCACTATTCACTTCCTTTTTCGTTTCAATTTTGCTTAGGTTAGCAGGAAAGCCAAAAAAAACAAAAAAAAACAAAGATCGCTTCTTATTCGTGTTTAACTTAATTTCCTAGTGATATGCATCAAGTTTAAGAATATTGTGCTTTTTTGTTGCGCTTTTTGATATAGTAGCATAAAAATTTCAAAATTTCCAATAAAATCCTTATGCACTTATAGCACTTGTCCATGATTGCTACTAAAAACGAATAACATTTAGGTGAGTTGGTGAAGAAATACTAGAAGAGTAATTCACTTGAATTTAAGTCAATGAATTTTGATAATAAGCAGTCGAAAAAATAAAATGAATTTATTTAAATAATTCTTGGTAGTTTATTTTATTGACTTTTAAGTAATTTATATTTTAGTTAATTTGGAGGCATTATTCTAATAGTGAAGCAAAATATCTTACCTTCTGTCAAAGATACAAGTTTATTACTAGTTCAGCTTTTCAAACGCAGTATTTGTGCAGAAATGAAGCGTAGAACAGTGATTTGGATAGTGGATTAACCCGGAAATATCTGAGTTATAATTTTTTCCAACTACCGACATGTTGCACAACAACACTTCATGGTTGACGGCGTGAAAGTAAAATAGTGATTTTTTATCAACATTAAAGCTGAGTCAGTGTACGAAAAAGTTATGTCATATATATATTATATGTAGTAGCAGAGATTCTAGGAACCTTTTTCTTTTTTGCATTCGATATTGATTTAAATATTAAAAATAGAGAAAGTACATAAAAAAATTCACTTCGCTTTTTCTTGGGCTCATGTAAGCTTTTCTGATCACATTTTGTCCAGCATTCTTCTGTAAACTTTTTCGACCACTCCGGATTCCATGAGCCAATTCAACCACGTGCACACTTTGTTTCAAGAACCACTGTAGTAGTATAAGCATCCTAGATAGGCGGGTCAACTGAGTGCACTTTTGGGGTTGGGGGGATAGGCGGGTCAACTGAGTGCAGGTTTGGAGGGGGATAGGTGGGTCAAGGGAGTGCAGCCCCTGGGGGGATAGGGGGTTCAACGGAGTGCAGCCCCTGTGGGGGATAGCTGGGTCAATTCAGTACATATGTTGCATCATCTTTTTTATATATCTATTGCATCATCTTTTTGATACCTGTTGCATCATCTTTTTAGATCTATTGCATCATCTTTTTGATACCTGTTGCATCATCTTTTTTTTTTATACCTGTTGCATCATCTTGCAAAAATAGGTTGGACTTATCTTTCTGTAAACTATCTAGTCAGCGAGCTTACCTATGCATTGTGACGTCATAAACTTGGCAGCGACGTCATGTTAGTCCTTCACAAGCCGCGATGGCTGCTTATTTTGACACAATAACACAGACTTTCACAGCGCTTGAGACTTCATGTAATAACAGTATGGTCCTATGGATTTCAGTACCAAAACTGATTTTCTACCGTTTTTCTTCCAAGAAAGTTCTGAACAGCTGAATCCTGGATCAGCCTAGATGATATTTCACTGGATTATTTAATGAATATTACTCTACTGAGTTACCTGGTTACATGGTAAGTTTTAACAAACTTTTCTTTATACATTTTCTATGAAGGTCATCTTTGTATTTATTCATTATTACTGTGTTATATACCTTATGTTTAGAACATTCATATAAACACTGCCATTGTTTACCCTGAAATACACTAGGACACTAAAAGATCCTCAAAATGTTGATAAATCTTTTTTGCATGAGTTATGATCATATTGTCTCACATTCCTTTTATTGGATCAGTATTCTAAATATTCTTATGAGGAGACTCCTAGCATTTCTTATAAAATATACTGATATATGCTTTTAAAACAACTAAAGTGATATTCTCAGTTGTCATTTCTAATATTTCTATGAATCTTTAATCACAGTGACCAAAAGAAGGATATGGAGATAATCAATCAGATCATAGTATGCCAATGAATCTTTTGTCTCAAATCTTTTTTAATGAAATATACAGAATCTTTTGCCTTATTTGTCCCTCATATTTTTACATTCTGGTGCAGCAGTGGCCCAATGAAAGTGGGAAAAACTCAGTCTGAGCACCTCTGTAACTCTATAAACATGTGTGCCCCCCTTTTTTTTTAAACCTTCATGTATATACATGTATGTATTTTATTTAGTCAGTGATTTCAAACATCAACATGTAAAATATATACAACTGTATTGAGTACTTTAAAAGTGAATATACATGATTTGTACACCCTGAATATTCTGACATACTAATGGTGACATCAGTTAAAAGAGTAATTAGTTATGTAAAATTCAGTTTATATGAATTTAAATGGGGTATTTATTCTCAGTTCATGTAAGGTATAATTTGCATGTAACCCAGAGTGTATTTAATATTACTATGATGGGTCATTCTGTGATTGAATTTAAATCAGAAAAAATGTTTACTAAATTTTGGTAAAATACATTTCTGTCCTGTTTGTCTGTCAATTGTTGCTTTACTTCCTTTGTAAAATGAGGTTAATTTGTGTATCACTGAATATTGTATGCTTTTTTTTCAGGATCAGCTGAGATGTTATTTCACTGGATTATTTAATTGGGCATATAATTGGATAATTCTGGTAAGTTTGTCTTTGTATTGTTTACATTTCCTATGAAGGTCATCTTTGCATTTAACCATGATTATAGGGTTTAATTTAATTACTGTGTAATTCTTATGTGATCTAATATCTCTAACATTCATATAAGCACAGTCTTATTTTGTCTAAAATATACTAAGGAAACTTCATATTGTTAATAAGTCCTTTTGCATAAATTATGATATAATGTCATAATTCATTATGTCTGTAACCCATGGAATTCAGACTTACTAAATTGTGATCTATAAGGAATGTAATAAAAGAAAAAGTAAGAATCTACAAAAGGTTTATCCTTGTTTTGATTCTAAATATGTGGTATATATGGCATACCTATATTTTCATTTTCACTTTTGTTTCTTGGTAATGAGCTTTTCAAAAAATGTAGGACTACATGTTGTATATGCTAATATCTTTTTGTATGCTGTACTGACAGGTATTAAACAAAATTGAATATGCTGTTAAGAGAAAGTCTGTTAGTGTCTAAAAATTACACTGATAATCATTTTGTATTTGTGATATTAATACTGTAACTGTGCTTCTTTTGTTATCTAAAGATAACATGATGAACTATTTTCATGAACTTTTTGGCACTGTATTTAAACATGCAATGTTTCATGCAGTTCCTTATATTAACAAAATGATTATATTTTCTACAGTCGTCAACCTGGAAGATATGTTTTATTCCCAACCATCTATAATCCATTCTCTATGAAGTTCAGCCTGTCTGCCCAAATTCCTTTGGAAATACATAGTTAGTCAACCAACATAGAAACAATCAAACTTGAAGATAAGATATCATTTTCATTTATTTAATTCTGTTTTATTTAAATGTTTATATTTTAAAATGGATTAAAAAAAAATGGATAAAAAACATCTGATAATGGAAATCAATATCATAAAGATAGTAAGTTTTTTAGTGTCTAAATAATTAATCTGATAATCATTTTATTTATGATATTAATACAGTAGTTGTGCTTGTTTATTATCTATAGATAACATGATGAACTTTTCTCATCTGGAGTTAATGTTAAAAACAATTTTTGAGATTAAAAACAAATATTTTCATGATCTTTTATGGCATTGTACATGTTGTATTTAAACATGCATTGTTTCATGCAGTACTCTGTCATATTAACAAAATGGTTTTATTTCTACAGTCCTCAACATGGAAGAATTGGTTTGTTCTTAACCATCTATAATCCATTCTCTATGAAGTGAAGCCTGGCTGCTGGTCTTCCTTTGGAAATACACAGTTAGTCAATCAACATAGAAACACACAAACTTGAAGGTAAAGTTTCAATGAGATACAATTGTAATTTTTATTTATTTATTTATTTATTTACATATGCATTTTTATATTTTTGAATTGATAAGTAAATGATATATGATTTTTTTTAAAATAAAGAGGGCTTGGTGGTCATGGTCATGTTTAAACTCTATTGATATCCTTTAGAAGAAGAAGAAAAGGCATAAAAATTCATGATCAAATTTTTAAAACTAAAATGTATGAAATTTTTCTTTGCCAAATGATAGTTAACAGCTGAAGATAACATATTTATAGAATAAGTTAAATATGGCTAATTTGTTAACCCCAGCTTCCTTAATAGCATAATTGGTAAAGACAGGAAGTTTTGACTTCAATTGCTGATGAATTCTGAATTTTCCATTTAATATTAACATTCTATCAAAGAGAAAGAATACTATAATGTGGCTCATTAGGATGACCAGAAAAGAAATCTTAATGAACCTCTTAACTATGTATAAAGATTGTAACCTTATAACTGATGTAAGATGATCTGATTGTGTGGAAATAAAATTTCCTGGTGTTTCTACTACCCAAGATCTTCTTATCAATGTATGGGACTGCTGTAGACCTTCTCCTGTTTATAAAAATAATACCTTGGAGCATGACACTTTATTCATAAAAGGTACTTTCAATATCATTTCTATGAGTTTGTGTTCTTTCTTTTTAATAATCTAGTGTTATATCTCCTTTAACCTCATTAATATGTATGCTTCCAACATCTTAGATCTGTCTGTATAGTTTCTTCAGCTCTTTGAACACAAATACCCTGATTCAATCTTTTGAGGTAAACATCATAGAGACATCATAGATGATTATCAGAGTGTATATATCACAATCTTGACCATAAGGTCAATTTAAATGGTCAAAGGCACAACAAATGAAAGTGAAAACTTTTCTTTTCTTTTTTTTCATCAGAATACATAATTTTGTAATAAACAAACACTGGAAAGTTACTCTCATAATGAGCCTTAATGTCTTCCACGAGTTCAGTTTGGACTTCCTCCATTAATCCTTGTATCTTGTAATCCTTGTATCTCCAATGGTTTTGTGGGCTAAAAATCATGTGTCTTTAACAATCTTTTTTTTCTGACAACTGTTTTCTCTTATCATCTATAAACTTGACTTCTTCTCTAGTCAAAGGTCTTTCAGGGTAATCCAAGTAATTCTCACCCTCTTTTGGTAATAAATGGTTAGATTCTTCATTGGCTTCTTCTGCAATCAAGGGTCTTTCTATGTAATCTCTGACAACATTAGGATCACCCTTCTCTGGACTTAATTGATTATATTCTTGTTGAGAAATGATCTCACTAGTGCCATCTTTTTTTATTTTAACTGGTATACCTCTGTCTACATCTTTCTCTGAAAGAATGCTCTCTCCAAACTGAATTTTACTCATTCCTTTACTCTTTTCTTTACTGGAGGTGTTACCCATGGTTAATATGGAAAGTCAAAATCTTATGTTACAACCTGTATTTATACCCTTTTTGTCTATATTTAGAATTCCATCAAGCTTATATTGCATTACAATTTTTCTTTTTCAACTAAGACATTATTTTTTTTATTTTTTCAGGATTCTCTTGTGAGGGCTTATGGAAATGATCTATATCTACTCAAGAAAGGACTCAGGATTGTATCTTTCACTGTCAGACACTGACTATGGATAAAGTGTAATCATTTATCAGACTGAGATCTAGTCAAATCAAGTATTGAAAATATGATTTTCTGAGAGCATGAGCTCTTTAAAAACTAATTCTCAATGACCTCAAAGTATCTGAAAGTGACTTTTATTTTTACCAATTCATATTGAAGACTGTTGTTATGTATGGGAATTACACATTTAAACCTTTTATTTTTCATCTAATTTTTACAACCCCCTAGAAATTATCACAGATATCCAGATGCTGGATTTAATGTTATTATTTAACTTTCCTGGAATTGTAAATATATTTTGTTTGTGTATGTATCATGTTTAATTTTGAATTTAAATTGGGTCTCAATAAGACCCCCAATAAAGATGCAAGTGTCCCATAATCTTTGTTTTAATAATATCTTGAATATCTTTATCATACCATATTCATCATACTAATTACATATAGAATGATTGTAGGAATGCACTTTGTTGTTAAGGACACTTTGTCAAGGTCAAAGCATAAGATTATTGAGATGACTTCTTTGACAATAATTTGTAACTTACAAACTTCACATCATAAGTACACACTCAGATGAAGAATCAATAAGATATTTCTATAGATTTTTTTTGGATCATTTACTCCTGGGTAAAAGTTAGTAACTGAGATTACTGATTTGAGTCCTGTAATGCAATAACTTTAACATTGTGTGATAACTTATAGACTTTATAAAAATTAGGTGCAAATTCTTAGGATAGGAATGAAATGTTAATCAAATGTACAATGTTCAAAGGTGTTTATATGACTATTACTATGTAATACCTTGGTTTTCTGTAAAAATCCTATATTCACTACATAGATAAAGACCGGTATAATATATATTTTAAACTATGATGAAGGAAATAAAAAGGTCAAAAGCTCTCCCCTTCATATCTGTCATATTCTGTCATACACAACAATGGATAAATTGCAGTCATTTAACAAAATGAGGTCTAATCAAATCCTAGAATTGATATTGTTATTTTCTGATAATATGAGATCTTTAAAAAAAAAATTCCCAGACTTCAAAGTATCTTAATGTGACATTTATTTTTACCAATTCATATTGAAGACAGTTGTTATGTATGAGAAGTATACATTTAAACCTTTTATTTTTCATCTTATTTCTACAACCCCTAACAAATTACACAGATGTGTAAAAGCTAGCTTTGGTGTAATTATTACTTTCCTGGAACTGCAAATACATTTTGTTTGTGTATGTGTGTGTGTGTCCTATTTTGAATTTAATAGGTCTCAATAGGACCCCCATAAAGATGTTAAGTGTCCCCTGATCTGTGATGTAATAATATCTTGAATATTTCTATCAACCATTAGACTTCATGCTTACTACACAGAACAGGTTAGAGTAATACACTTAGTTTTATAGGACACTTTGTCAGGGTCAAAGCATGGGATTATTGAGATAACTACCTTTGACAATAATTTGTAACCTGCAAACTTCACATCATAAGTAAAGAATGAATCGGAGATTTTCTATAGATCTTTTGTCCTGGGTAAAATTAAGTTGTTGTAACTTTAACATTTTGTGATAACCTAGAGACTTTATATCAGCTCTATTGGGTGGCATAGCATATTCTTTGGAAAGAATTGAAATGTATATCATATGCACTATGTTCAAGTATGTTTAAAAGATTATTACTATGTAATACCTTAGAATTCTGTAAAAATTTCATTATCACTGCATAGATAAAGACTGGTTGGAATAATTTATGTTTTGAAATAAGGTTTAGGGAAAAAAGTTATGAATGTGGATATGACTTTTATTCAAATGGTGCAGTACAGCAACTCTGGTGATTTACATACCTTCAGTCATAAATAGATAGGTAATGGGAAGACTCTTCTAGATTTTTAAATCTTTAATTCAAAAGTATAGAATTTGTTTTTAAGTTTGAAAGATTAAATGGCAGCATATCATTTGCTTGTGAATTAAAAAATAAATCCAAACATATACATCTTTGGATGATAATTGTAGAATTTATCAATTCCTGGACTTCGGTCTTGATATCATCCTTTAATGTCCTTAATATTTTAATGATTGTCTTTTAGTTTTAGTTAAATTAGTTTCTTTTCTACATGTGAAAATGACATCATCCAAAGAAGTTTTTCATCTGCATGTTATATGAAGATAATTTTCATCACAGTGAAAGAGATTGTTTTGTTAAACATAAACATGCACAAATATATTTTTAAATTTCTAATAGCTAGGGTTCATATTTTTTAATTTGGAATGCTAAGTACTGTTGATTTCATTTTTTTTTTTCTGAAAAAAAAAACAACAACATAATAGTAGAAAAAATATACATGGTGTGTTAGAAAAGCATGTGTAAACCTGATGACTTTATAATTGCTGATTAAATCAATTATGAGTTTCATTTTGTTACAGTGTAAACATTCCTAAGTAGGGCACACATCAGAAACTCTTAAAATTCTGAGTATCAGGGTTTAACACAACAATTCCAAATACTTTTTGGACGCTTTTCATGTATCAGAAAGACAAAACAGAATGTTTGTTCACAGATGTTCCAAAGGAAAACAAGCTCAAAGAAATGATTTGTAATGTTCTTTATGTGATTCATGTAAAATGTATTTTAAAAGTTTACCCTAACATTTATCTTTTGCATTTATATTTTTGTAAAGAATTTTTCAAAACTTTGAAAAAGTAGTCTTATTGTATAATATGGGTAGCTTAAAATCTTGTAGACTTAAAAGTTGTACATGATGTGTTACACATCTTACATATGTAACCATTTCATTTCAGGGCATTCAGCATATATTGTAGTTTTGTCTTAAATTTGTTTGTTCATGTAATCAATAATTTGAGAATACTCAAGTTAGGTAATGCATGAGAGAATAGGCAAGAAAATCAAGTTTAAAAAATGTTTTTACTACAAAGGGGTTAATCTATATATGGAATCTATAAGTACATTTAGTCTATACATTTAAGGTATTGGTTTATGAAATAAACTTGCATTTAAGCATTTTAAAACAATTGTAAACATTACTTTAACCAGTTTTAAAAAATGATTAGATTCACTGTCAGCATGTTATTTCTTGTAAAATAAATGAGAAAACAAACAATTTTATTTGAGTCAGTTTTTTTAAAAAATGTAAATAAGAAGCATTGGAAGTTGGGAATATTTCACAAAGTTGATTGAGCATAATTCTCACTAGGACAGTTGGAATATTTTGATTTAAGCATTAAAGAAACTATTTCATATTTAAATATAAAAACCATGTTTAGTCATGCAGTATATAGTTTACACTTGACAAAATGTAAACCTTATCTCTATTCAGGGTCAATCCAAAGGTCAAAAAGTAATGAAAAAATATTTCTCTTTATGTATCAAACATGCAGGTATTATTGCAATAAATTCACTGTATTCATTTTTTGTCCTCTTCTTATGTATGAATAGCTCTGATTTAGGCAATCAAAGCAAATGAGTTATGTCAAATGATGAAGGTATACACAAGAAATTAACATGGACAGAGAATTTTGAGTTTCCCTCAAATATGGCTGCCAAGTGGTGTGAAATAAGAACAAAATGTGGATTCATCTATTAGGATTGAAACTTGTACATATTATGAATGATGGGTACTATGACATTTAGAATGACATTACATTGATTCAATTATATGAACAGTTCTTAATCCATACAGTCAAAATGGAGGAAAAAATTTTCTTTATTAGGCATAAAGTAACAAACACTCACCCAATGCATCAAAATTTTACTTTTTGAAGAAAAGGAACCTTACTTACTTTGTTGAGTTGACATTCATATTTTTGTGTTTGACAGGTAGAGCAATGGTTTCTAACTATTATAGTGAGCACTTTTTATTTAAGAGTCATCAGATTGTTCTAATATTTTGGTTAAGATATCTGCATGACATCAATTGATTTGTTCATACAAGGGGATGAAAGCTTTTTCAGGTTTCCTCTTTACTCAGATTAAATAGTGTTCAACTAATAAATTTAAGTTTACTTAAAAATTTTTATTGTAATCAATAAGTGTCCTCCTTGAATGTGAAAGTCTGAAATACTGTATAGCTGTGCTTTGTAATGTTAATTTTGTTCCATGTCTTACCGTGGTAGGAGAGGCAGAGATTGACCAATCAAAATCTGACCAATTAAAATCTAACAAATGAAATTCTGACCATGCGGTGCGTTACTCTGCCTTTTCTCCCATCTACATCCTTGGAGGACGGACGTTGTTTCAAAGTTTGTTATTTATTTTATCAAGATTTTGGTGAGTAAATTTATTTCATTATGTCTTCTATGAGTAAAACTTCAGTTGTCATTCTTGGACACTCAATTGTGCGTCGTTTTCATGAATTCTTGAAAGATGGTGACATTAGATATTCTGCGAGCCTTGGTCTGGGAGAAACGCATTCCGTTCTGTACAGGGGTGTGGGTGGAAGAAAGGTTCGTGATGTAATATCTAAGGATATGGAGAGCGTATTTGCTTTAGGTCCAGATGTAGTTGTTCTAATGATTGGGGAGAACGATATTAGTCCTAGTACCGACGCTACCTTGTTAGCTGCAGAAATTGAATCTGTGGTATCGGTAATGCATCGCCGCTATAAAGTTGCAAAAATAATTGTTTGTAAATTATTGCCACGATTTGGTGTTCGTTTTGGGTACAATAATATTGCAGACAAAGTAAACGCAATATTGAGAGATGCATTGCCAGCACTGGGTTACTGCGTATTTTGGGAACATGGGAATTATTTCGTTTCTCCCCGTGAAGGAGACTGCAGTCGTAAATTTGTTCATGACGGAGTTCATCTGAACAGTCAGGGGAATGTTCATTTATATAGGAGTATAAGGGGAGCTTTAATTTCAGCGAGAAAATAGATATACATCTAAGTCATAAAAGTTTGTCAACATTTTGTTACTTTTATTGTTCGTCAATTTTTCAGATAGATATTCTTTGAAATTATACAACAATTTGTTATTTTAACAGACTGAGTACGATAGGCATTTAGGATGTCTAATAATGTAAAACGGATTTATCCTTTTTCTGTGAAGAAAATTCGGTTGGAAAAAGTATCAGCAAATTGATTGTTTTGTTGTTGGTTTAATTTTTACAGTACTTTAGGCAGATACTAAGTACAAGTTTCAGGCAGTTTTTTGGTACTTGCCAAGTTTCAACCCATTTGGGTTTTTTCATTTTGGTTTCAGCTTTTACCATGCAGATGGCGATTTTTTCCATCGTTTTTCTATTTGATATCTAGGAATGTATTTTAAAGCATTCCAGATTTATCCTTTTTCTGTGAAGTAAATTCGTTGGAAGAATGTCTGCCAATTAGTTTGTTTCGGTATTAGTTGATTACTAAAATATTGTGAATTTTTACAGTACTTTAGGCAAGTCCTAAGTACAAGTTTCAGGCAGTCTTTTGTACTTGCCAAGTTTAAACCCGTTTGGGTTTTTTCATTTTAGTTTCAGCTTTTACCATGCATATGGCGATTTTTTCCATCGGTTTTTATTTGATGTCTATGAATGTATTTCAATGCATTCCAGATCGACTTATCCTTTTTCTGTGAAGGAAAATCGTTGGAAATTGTCTGCCAATTCGTTTGTTTCGGTATAAGTTGATTACTAAAATATTGTGAAATTCTACAGTACTTTAGGCAAGTCCTAAGTACAAGTTTCAGGCAGTCTTTTGTACTTGCCAAGTTTGTACCCATACGGGTCTTTTCATTTTAGTTTCAACTTTTACCCCGGCGATTTATTTTCCATCGCTTGTTTATTTGATAAGTCTGGAAGTGCATGTTGATGCCTTCCAGATTTATCCTTTTTCTGTATAAAAAGAAAACAATTTGTTGGAAAAATATCTGCCAATTTGTTTGTTTCGGTATTAGTTGATTACTAAAATATTGTGAATTTTTACAGTACTTTAGGCAAGTCCTAGGTACAAGTTTCTGGCAGTCTTTTGTACTTGACATTTAGCCGTTTTGGTTTTTAATTCATGTTAGGCCCACTTTTACCTTGATGATTTTTATATCGATTTCAACATCAAGTTGATTTACCTAATCATGTTCGATTCAATGGTCCAGATTATGGAGGAATTAAAATTAAAAAAAAAAAAAAAAAAAATCATTTTTGAAGGTACAAGTTTACTGTTTGTATTTGCTATCCCCTTTATATGATATTGAGTCTTGTACAAATAGTGGTTTTTCATTATTCATTTATTAAGGTTTTATTGTTCTGCAACTGCGCTTAGATACATTACAAGCCCTTCAAGTACCTCGTTTGTAGTAGTGATGAAAACAATTAACAACAGCCGAACAGGTTGTTATCTGTGGGAAAGGCACTACAGCCTTCTTGGGAATTTGACACGGTGCGAGGGTTGTCGGCTTCAAAGGTGGTGATTTATAACTTATGTCAACTTTTCGTTTTATGTGGCGGATAGTTCTTACTGATCAGCAGCGGCTTAGTAATGTTGACTAATGGCTTTTGCAGTCGCACAATGGGTGCTTTTATTGGCTTACGGCAATTCGGGAAATACAGATCTGTTCCAAAACACTTTTGGTTCTACTATTTACTCTATTTCCGGAAAATTTTTGTCAACAACTGTAGGTGATACAGGGTGTTTTATCGAGAAGCGGCAGAATCAATGAAGTGAAAAATTAATTGAAGGAAAAGGTTCATCACTTTCTAGTTTGTTGTATTAGATTTACACATTGTACTGAGCGATGAAAGTGGTTATATAATGTAATGTTAAATATCAATATGCTCAAATACGTTGTCATGTAGGCTAACTGACTCTTACAGTTGGGGCCTACACTGGCTACAGTGAGGTCTTACAATTCTTGTTCATTGTCAATTAAGGCCGAAGCCTTTTACAGTTTATATTTATACATAACATAATATATTGGATACATACTTCTTCCTTAATTTTAAATTTATATAGGTATATATTTACCAGCATTATGCCAGGCAAAAGGAATAAAGCCCAACAGTCCAAAACAAGTCAGGTGAAAAGACCACGTCGTGCACAGAACGGAACTGGAGAGTCCACTACCAATGATGCTGTGGCTGTCGATACAAGCACTCAACCCCTTGATGTTCCTCCTGAAACCTTGGCTGCATTAACCCAAACCATAACAAAGGCAGTCACGGAGCAGGTGTTAGCAGAGATAAAACCATTACTGCAACATCAGGGGAGTATCTCTGTTCATAATATGGGGGGAGAAAGGGGAAATAATGCTTCCACTACATCAAGCAATAGCTTAACAGCAGGTCCTTCTGGGTCAGTTTGTCAAATAACAAATAAGTCAGTGGATGCAAGTATCTCAGGATTGGTATCAGGCGCTGTAATCGAACACAGTTCACAGATTGTAGGTACTGAACTTCCACCTGCAGCAAATGTGGGTAAGAAATCAGGTTTTGTAAGCTCATCAGTACCGATAGAGGCAACTGTTTCTGACAAAATAAAATCTAAAATTTGGTCAAAACAATATGTTGATATGGCTCTGTTGTTAAAAAAGGAAAAGGGGAAAAGTAAGTATTCTATCAAGGTAGAGGAACAGGATCAGACAGGTAAGGTGGTTATCCACAATATGCGATCCACAGATGACGACGAAGTTAGGGATGGTTCGTTATCCCTGCATGACTGGGTAACTGCGTGGAATAGGTATGTGACAATATATTGCATTAAAGATACACTTGCACAGCCAAAGCTTGCAAAACACATGGAATCAGTAAGGCAAATTGCAGAGGAAAAGGGGGACTGGAGAAAATATGATAAGGAGTTCAGGGAACTCATAGAACAAGGTGAGGTAGAATGGGGTGATGTCCATATGGACATATATGTTAATGCTCGCCTCAAACAATCAGAAAAGAAGTCAAGCAAAATAACACCAGACCGTTCGTCATTTGGTACGTATGAGGAAGTCCCTCAGGGGTCATGCTTTGCCTATCACAAAGCTGGAAGGTTTTGTAGGCTTGGTTCATCATGCAAATTCCAGCACAGATGTTATAACTGTGGTGGCTTCCATCCAATCTACATATGTAAAAAACCAATTCAACGGCCATTTCGTTTCTTGGACAAATCCAGAACCCAAAAACCATTTCAAGGAAATGGCACATCAACCAACACAGGTAATGCTAAATTCTCAAAGCCAACCTATCCCACAAAAGGGTCCAACTCCAGTAAATCCCAGTAGATTAGAGTACTGGTTGGTGGGGTATGACAAGGTAGAAACAGAATTTTTAGTTAATGGTTTTCGATATGGGTTCCACATTGGTTACACAGGGGAAAGTAGAAATACTCTTTCAAAAAATTTAAAATCGGCACTGGACTTACCAGAAGTTATTAGCAAAAAGTTAGAAAAGGAGATAAATTTGGGTAGAATTATGGGTCCTTTCAAAGAGAAACCACTGCCAATTTTAAATTGTTCCCCTTTAGGTCTAGTTAGTAAGAAAACAGAGGGTGAGTACCGTATGATCCATCATTTGTCATATCCGGAAGGTGAGTCTGTCAATGATGGCATACCCGAGGAAGAGTCATTTGTTCAATACTCTTCTGTAGAGGATGCTATTCAAAACATTAAGCAGTGTGGGAAAGGATCATATTGTTGCAAAACAGATATTTCTAATGCATTTCGAATTATCAACTTACATGCATCACAGTTTGAATACTTTGGTTTCACTTGGCAAGGTCATTGGTATTTTGACACATGTCTTCAGATGGGTTGCAGTTCTTCCTGTCGTATATTTGAAAGGTTCAGTACAGCACTTCAGTGGATTGCACAAGAAAAATTAGGAATTAAATTTATGACTCATGTATTAGATGATTTTCTAATTGTTGACAAATCTGCGACAGAGTGCCACAAAAAACTTGTGGCATTTTTAACAGTTTGCGCCGACATAGGTGTACCTATGGCTAAGGATAAGACATTTGGTCCTAACAAGGTAATGACTTTTCTGAGATATGAATTAGACACCGAGATGATGGAGGCAAGGTTACCTATTGATAAAGTTAAAAAATGTAGAGATACAATTGAATAGCTTTTACCAAGCAGAAAGATTACTTTGAAAGACATGCAGTCAGTGATTGGTCTTCTTAATTTTGCGTGTAATGTAGTCTTGCCAGGTAGAGCGTTCTTAAGGCGACTTATCAACACTACTATTGGCATTACAAAAGCATATTATCGCATTAGACTAAACAAAGAAGTAAAAGCAGATTTATGTACTTGGTTAGCCTTCTTGGAAAAATTTAATGGTAGGTCGGTTTTCTTACCAGATAGGTGGGTTGATTCCAATGAATTAAAACTGTATACAGACGCTTCAGGATCTATAGGATACGGGGCAGTGTTAGGTGGGCACTGGTTCTATGGGACTTGGAATGATAATTGGAAAAAATGTAATATTACTCTCTTGGAATTTTACCCAATAGTGTTAGCTCTTAAAGTTTGGAGTCATATTTTTAAAAACAAATGCATTTACTTTTACACAGACAATTATGCCCTTGTGCATATCATTAACAAGCAATCGTCTAAGGATAAAAGTTAATGTATTTGGTTAGAGAGTTAGTGCTAATTTGTTTGCAGTCTAACATTTTGTTTAAAGCTAGGCATCTGGGTACCAAGGAAAATATTCTATGTGATTGCTTGTCTCGTTTGAAGGTGCAGCAGTTCCATCAACTTGCTCCTTGGATGGACAAAGAACCAACGGTGATTCCCAATCTGCCAACATTACCTCCTTAGAACCAGTCTTGAGGAACCTGTTGACTTCAACATTGGCACCAGCTTCCACTCAAGCATATAAACGGGCATGGTCTATTTATAGAAATTTTGCAAACAAATTTGATATGAGTAATGATCTTCCGTTGTCTCAGGAAACTTTGGCTTTGTTTATCTCTTATTTATTTGCTGAAGGTTATGCAGCCTCCTCTATCGTGTCATTTATTTCATCAATAGCATATATACATAAAATTAATAATTTGCCTGACAATACATCATGCTTTCTCATTCAGAAACTATTAAGTTCCTGTCGCAAATCAAGACCTTCAATGGATATTCGTTTACCAATAACCATAGTAGTTCTGCATAAAATTTGTGATGCTTTAGAACATACGATATCGAACATATATAAAAGGGCATTATTTCAAACAATGTTTTTATTGGCTTTTCACGGCTTCCTCAGAATAGGAGAGATAACATCAGTTGGCACTGCTAATAAGGTTTTACAAGTTTCACAGATTACTTTTCAAAAAAGTAAAGTTTTGATTCACTTTCAAAATTATAAACATTCTGATGGTAAAGTTTTTACTCTTACAATTAATTCTTGCAACTCTTTAAAATATTGTCCAGTGGGGGCATTAGAACACTACATTAAGATGAGAGGGAGGAGATGGGCCCCTTTTTTGCTACCCCCAAAACACTGCAGTTACAAGGCAAGAATTTTCAAACATATTAAAGCAAAGCCTCATGTTTTGTAATTTGGATGTCAATAGATTCAAAGGACATTCCTTTCGAATCGGAATGGCCTCTTACTGTGCATCACGAGGGATGAGCGATAGTCAGATTAGATTCCTGGGTAGATGGAAGTCGGATGCATTTAAATATTACATAAGACATGTGACACCATGTTGATATATGCTTGAGTGGAAGTGGATCCTCGGAGCAGATTTGTTTTGTTATTTGTGTAGGATCTCGACTTTGAAGTGATTTTCAAGAGTATTAACGTATGGGGGCATATGTTTATCCCTCATCCAGAACAATAGTGCCTAAGTCATTTGTTAATACTTAGGCTGGTAGGTGACAAGATCGCGTGCATATAAACATTTAAAATGGTGCGGAAGCTTACAGTGTGAAATATTTTCCAATAATATGTCTATCCCTCATCTAAAACATTGCTCGAGACAGTCCTTAAATGAATACCACATACATGTGAACTTAGTAAAAAACAGCGAATAAGATGATGATTTGCGACTATAAGGGCATATGTTTATCCCTTATCAGACATTCTACATAGTGATTCGTTAATACTTGGGACCCACAGACATAATACACTAGGAAGAGTAAACTCATTTGGTTGTGATGGGGGCATATGTTTATCCCTCATAAGACACTTGTGAATTCAAATTTTTGTTTTATTGCATTACGGGACATATGTTTATTCCCATGTTTGTAAATTTTACTCACTTTTGGTATGATTTATGTTTGAGGTGTGTTGCCATTTATTTTTCTTTTATGGGTATGAACTTTCCCTATTTCGGTCAAGTCAGTGGCGTTTTCAGACCCATTTTCATGATTTTTCTGTTAAATCTAAGTGGTAATTACTGTAAATTTGGATTATCTCCCTTTACAAAATTGGTTTTATTTCTCATCTTGATATCTTGTGTCTGCTAAAAATTATATGTCATTATTAATAATACATTTGAGAATTTCAAACAAATTATTAAACGTCACAAAGGTGGCAACACACGACAAACTGTTTTACAGACTTTTTACTCATTGAAGGAGGATAAGATAAGGTGTTCTAGCTTTGAAAGGATTATGGAAAGAAATTAACCAGTTGATGGGTAACCGGGGTATCAAAATACTTATTGCATTAAAATAAATAAATTTAATTATAAGTTTACTTGAAAATTTTTATTATAATCAATAAGTGTCCTCCTTGAATGTGAAAGTCTGAAATACTGTATAGCTGTGCTTTGTAATGGTAATTTTGTTCCATGTCTTACCGTGGTAGGAGAGGAGATTGACCAATCAAAATCTAACCAATTAAAATCTAACAAATGAAATTCTGACCATGCGGTGCGTTACTCTGCCTTTTCTCCCATCTACATCCTTGGAGGAACGTTGTTTCAAAGTTTGTTATTTACCTCCTGCCGCCCCGCCTCCGCCATTGCTTTGTTGTTTAAATTTATGTTTTAGCGTTTTCAGACCCATTTTCATGATTTTTCTGTTAAATCTAAGTGGTAATTACTGTAAATTTGGATTATCTCCCTTTACAAAATTGGTTTTATTTCTCATCTTGATATCTTGTGTCTGCTAAAAATTATATGTCATTATTAATAATACATTTGAGAATTTCAAACAAATTATTAAACGTCACAAAGGTGGCAACACACGACAAACTGTTTTACAGACTTTTTACTCATTGAAGGAGGATAAGATAAGGTGTTCTAGCTTTGAAAGGATTATGGAAAGAAATTAACCAGTTGATGGGTAACCGGGGTATCAAAATACTTATTGCATTAAAATAAATATATCCAACATATAAGTTACTCATCAAAGTCAAACAAAGGTAAATAAATGACCTTATTAAGTTTTTAGTCAAAAGGTCAAAGAGATGTGGACATCTGCTAAATTTAATTATTTAGTTAATATTCATCAAACTTCATGAATAGGTTAATTAAACAAACTTCATATATTTTGATTTTCAGGTTAAAGATCAGCACAATTTTTGCTATACCATTGTTTTCCATAAATATCTTAACACCTCTATTGACTTTTCAGGTTAAAGGTCAACGTATTCCTGCTACAGTAAAACTTCATTATAAGGATCTCATAGTGATATTCTTTATTTGTAAGGAATTAGGTATAAAATCTCAGACTCTTTCTATAATATGTCACTGAATGTGCTCCTTCATTTTAGAGAGTTTCACAAGCAAATCATATACTGACTTTCAATCCTTCAAAACACAATATGTATATTAAATCTTGAGATTCAGACTTTCAGACTTTCTTTTAGACTTTTAGGCTTTCAGACTCTCAGGCTTTCAATCTTTAAAAACTTTCAATCTTGAGGACTGAGTATTTTAATATTTATTTTGTAAGTCTTGTCTTTTATGTCATTACGATTGATCCTTAGTTATTCAAACTTTTCATATTTGTAAAACCAAAGTGTTGAAATACAGTGTTTGTGTAATTTTCTTAATGATTATCTAAAATTACTGGTTTTAATACAGTCAAATATAATTTGTGATGATCAAAATTTCCAAATTGCCTGACCTATACATATTTAAAGTTTCAATATCATACACTCTTGAATATCCATAAAAATCAATATATCGATTAAGCATTTGCTATCAACCATACACTTGTTAACCTAAGGAAGGCTCTTATCATAAGTTAAACGCATGAAATTCCTCATGCAATTTTGAAGAATTTCTGTTATAAAGGATGCTAAAGACAAAAGACCCATAAATTTCCAAGAAGTAATAATTTTTAAAACTATATATCCACACTAAATTGGGGAACATTTGAAGAACCCCTTTTCTTTATAACTCATGACATTTCATGCAGAAAGTGGGTATGATGTGTAAATAATCTTTATGAAAAAAGGATGGTGTAAAGTTAGCCTCACCCAACACCCAAGGGAGAGGGGAGGGGGGTTGAACCCTTTTGTCCAGGAAACCTGAATTTAAAGTTAAAAAAATTATAAAATTGAATTAAATTTGTTTTAAACAAATTATAAGATTGATTTAAATTATTTGTTTCATTTCTTTTTATTTCTTTTATTTAACTATTGAAATAAAAAACTGCTGATTTCCTTTCCTTTATTTACCTCTGTCTTCATAAGAATGCTAACAAAATCAAAAGGAGTTACACTAAAATTTAGAAATAAAGACTCTGATTGTCATCTCATCTTAAATATGAAAATGATATGGGTTAAAATTTTTGGAGGGTTTGGTCCAGTCATGAAAATAAGACCATGTAAAGAATCATTAAAAATAAGACTCTGATTTTATCACCATTGATAGTTTTTCTAAGAAATTGAATCCTTTAATAAAATATATAGTTTTTCACTAAAGATAAGAAATGAAGTGAATCCTGTTCATTATAAAATATACTAAATTGTTTTAATGTGGATTAAGTTCAATGCTAAAAATAAAGATATTAACTTCCATGGCTTTCAGTTTCACTCCTGTATGTATGGCTGAGGTTTATATTATCCCATTTTTAATGCTTTGCCAAAAAAAAAAATGCAAGACTCTAAATTATCTGTATTCAGTTGTATGCAGTTCAACTATTAAAGCCTGGGTTGAACTGCATACAACTGAATCAGTCTTGCATTTTTTTTTTTATGCATTAATAGTTCAGCCATATAAAGTGAAACTATGATATCTCACTTAATCCATGCATTAAAGCAATTTAGTCAAGACTTCACTTACTACATTAGACATAATGAACAAGGGAGAAACTGATGCACATACAAGTTGATATCTTTATCTTTAGCATTGAACATTTAACCCATATCATTTTCATATTTTTAAGATGAGATGACAATCAGAGTCTTTATTTCTAAATTTTAGTATAACTCCTTTTGATTTTGTTAGCATTCTTATGAACACAGAGGTAAATAAAGGAAAGGGAATCAGCATTGTTTATTTTAAATACATGTAGATGAAAAAAAAAGAAATAAAAAGAAATGAAAAAAATAATTTA
>NW_026940440.1:0-12053 GCF_032062105.1 Saccostrea cuccullata
AGTAGTTGTAACACTTAACCATCAAATCTAACGTTTAAACTTATCTAACTAGAGATAGTTTAACTTTAAATAAAACGTAACAACTATGTGGGGCTCCTCGCTCGCTCAGAGGATGGTGAAACCCCCAAATTCCCTCTAGATCCGCCACTACATTTTTTCTCTATCTTGCTTTGGTGTGAGATGTGGCGGGAAAAGGCTTGGCATATTGTAAAACGCGCTTTGTCCTTGTCTGTTGGAGAAAAATCTCCTAATATTCTGTCTGATAATAAACTAAGTTTTTAAGTCATATTTTTGAAAACTTTCCGTATTAAAAAAGTACATTGTATATTTATATTTACACGTCATTTTAAATTATTTATACAACAAATCCTGTTGAAGTAGAGAAAGTAAATTTGTTTATACATGTATATAACGCGGCCCTTGCTTTAGACTATGCCCAACATGTGTGCTTATTTCTCCGCACTTCAGTTACGTCGGAGTTTGTCAATCAGGATTGGATGAAACATTTAACCCATTATTTATAAAATTTTAATTTTATGATTGTTGTGCGTTTTTGTTTAACGTTTAAAAAATCTTTCTTAATATTCTATTACATGAATGTTAAATATTTTTTATTCAAATTGTTCCATCTCCGCAGAAACGCACGGCGACTTAAAACTTTCATATCATATAACCGACCGCCTCCTGGCGGCCGGTAAAAATATTTGCAATCTTTTATCCAGCACCATTCCGTCGCTTTCTCGCGTTTTCAAACATTTCTCTATTACTTCGTCACACATAGCTGATCTCGGCCGGAAGAAGTCGATTTCGTCGATTTTCAACAACTCGTTCGAAAATAATTTTCGGAAGTTTGACAAGATAGTGGGGAAAAGTACATAGGCGCTTGGTTTCAGGATGTTGTATTTTGTGTATTATGTGTTTTCTAGGTGTGTCTGAATACCCTCATTAAAATAAAAATGAAAATTCGCTGAAATTAGCACGTTTTAAAAATGTCATATTTACAGTACTCTCACACGGGCTTGTGTAGAGAAAATCACAGATGCTTGGGGACGGGACCCCCCCCCCGCCTCTTCCGTGTTCCATACTCCAAGGGTTCTTTGACTTTTTTGATTAAAATATTTAGCTATGACATATTCACAAAATATTGCTACTAAAAATCCAAAATCTAAGCTACAATAAAACTAGCCTTTTATTAAAATCCATAGCCTCTGATAATAAAACAGATCAAGGTTCTGTTTTAGTATCAGAGGGTATGGATTTTTATAAAAGGCTAGTTTTAGCTTAAATTTTGGATTTTTTAGTAGCAGTACTTAGTGAATATGTCATAGAAAAATATTTTAATCAAAAAAGTCAAAGAACCCTTGGAGAACGGAACAGGGAAGGGGGGGGGGGTCCCGTCCCCAAGCACCTGTGGAGAAAATAAACTGATCAGTAAAAAAAAATTAGTATACCTTTCTCCGAGGTACTATTTTTTTTATTTTCTCAGAGTATCACAGGGGCTTGTGTACAGAAAGTAAAAAAGATAGTACCTCGGAGAGAGAAAAAAAACTCCGAGGTACAAATTTTTTAAACTGATTTATTTTCTCTACACTAGCCCGTGCGAGAGTATATACTGTAAATATGACATTTTTAAAACGTGCTAATTTCAGCGAATTTTCATTTTTATTTTAATGAGGGTATTCAGACACACCTAGAAAACACAAAATACACAAAATACATTATCCTGAAACCAAGCGCCTATGTACTTTTCCCCACTATATTGTCAAACTTCCGAAAGTTATTTTCGAACGAGTTGTTGAAAATCGACGAAATCGACTTCTTCCGGCCGAGATCAGCTATGTGTGACGAAGTAATAGAGAAATGTTTGAAAACGCGAGAAAGCGACGGAATGGTGCTGGATAAAAGATTGCAAATATTTTATTTCAATAAATTAGGGTACCCGATGCTGATAAACAGACAAGTATACCCCAGAAACCCTTAAAGTAAGTCAGTCAGAGGTCCCAGGCGAAGTTCATAATGGCGGCGAGTTGCAAGCCTTGGTTATTTTATAGTATCGAGGGGTAGACCTATATATTATCATACGTCATTAACAGAATTACATGGGGAGCGCCTATGATTTTAAATATAGGCTTGTGAAGTTTTTCATACAAGTTTATTTTTTCTTCTCTCACTTTTGATCAAAGAATTTTGGATTAAATGTAGGCTTGTAAAGTTTTTCATAAAAGTTTTTTTTTCTCTCACTTTTGATCAAAAAATTTTGGATTAAAGTCAAGATTATTAAAGCCATATATGGCGTAACTGATCAAAAAAATATATTTTTGAAAAATACAAAATTAAGTAAAGAAATATAGTTGATACATTTAAATTAAAGCTTTTCATACAATTCTGAACGCGGAGAACACCTCGTTTCATCTAATAATACGATTTTATCTTCTCTGTAATGTGTTATTTAAATCTTTTGTATTTTCTTCTGAGTCGGAGAAAATTCCGAAAATCCAAATAAAATTGTGATATCTTTATAACGCAATTGACTTAGATTTTGTAATTTACGGAAAAGTTCTATCTTTATATAAAGCAATGATACAAATAATAAGTTCTTATAATTTTAGTCTAATAATTTTCAGTGTACATACGCCATATATGGCTTTAATAGGTTTTGTTTATTATTTTTCTTAAAAATAATAAGCCTATATGGTATGTGGTTTCATTTCAAAAGAAAAAAAATGTAATACTAATAGTTTCACTTTTGTGGCAAAGTTGTCAAAATAATTCATGACATAATTCTGAAATCTGTTTACTTCATTTCACCAAAGTCTTTAAGGTCATGTTTACTATATATTAAGCATAACTCATTTTAAAAAAAAAACAGTTTAAAAAAATCACTCTTAGACTTTTAAGATTATTTCAACAAATATCTTAGTGTTATGTAAGGTTCTTGAATCCCACATGTATTCTGTATAAGGACTAGCACTAGAGTAGTAGCAGTGAAATTTCTCTGAGATTATATTTCACCTAAAAACGAATTTCTAGATCTCACAAATATATTCAATACCAGATTACATTTTCCCAAATCAAACTGTGCCAAGGTTTTTGTAACACTTTATTGGTTTATATAAATGTCATTTTCATTTAGCATTTCTTAGAAGCCATTGAAATGTGTTAAAAATGTAAAACAACTAAGTACCTAGAAAATAATTTTCATAATTTTATAATGTCTGCATGTAAAATATTCATTTATAAAAATTAAGATTATATGTCACAACTGTTTGCAATTGTAAACATTTACATATTATTTTTCATGTTGTAGGTATTTTTTACTGACCATGTTTCCTTCACTCTGACAATTTAGGAGGATAAAAAAAAATAGTTAAAAGATTATGATAACAAATTACTGTTTTAATTAATTAGGAAATAATTCATTAGTTGAAAATTAAAATCAAGACAGTCTTAGAAATAAGATAGTAAAAAAAGATCTTTTTTCTTTCATCATATTTTTAACTTCACACAGACTTGCATGATGGTCCTCATTTACTAAATAACAGAATATCTTAAAAACAGAAAATATAAAGAATACAGTTTACATTAATTATACATTTAAATTTCTTAATTTAAAGAAATTAGAAAGAAATTGGGATTTATTTTGATTTCAATATATAGTATAGATCTTTGGACCATTTAAAATTCTCATCAAAAAGAGATTTTTATCTGATGGTTGCTGGTCCAGAATTTTCACATATACCCCGGTATATACATATCAAATATATATACCGTATAATCCCTATTAACCGCCCCGGGCGCTTAGAAAATTGCAAAAAGGGGGTGGTTATTTTGGTTTTCTTTTATTGATATTTAATGTCAAATTTCAACTTCAAGAAATCTTTTGAGAAAAAAATAAATACAAAGAACCACTTAATTAATGTCTAACTTTAGTTAAAGTAAAGATGATATACCCAAATTATGCTTGATTATTCATTTTCCACTGAGAAATAGGATAATGGACACATTTTATTTTCACTTTCTTTAAATTTTTATACTATTCTTGTTGATTTTAATCACTGTACAGGGGGCTGTTATTTCCTGACAAATGAAAAAGACCTAAGGGGGCGCTTATAGGGGCAGGGGCGGTTAATAGGGATAATACGGTATATATTTTTATGACTTTTTTATCTTCACTTTCTTATTCTCAATTTTATTAGAAGGCAAGATTCTTAAAATATATTAAAAAATGTCCCAATTTAAATTATCAAATTGTCATATGTCAAGTATAATTTAGATGTGTTATTTTGTAAATACAATGATTTCTTAAAATGAATTTATTTTAATTTTCTGCATTGAAAGTAGAAAAAAATTGCATCGTAAAAGTCAAATCTTATGAACAATTTGGTAGAAAACAACTGAAAACATATTTGTTGATGGATTGGCAGGTCTGCAGTACATGTATTTGATTTCAATGAATGGTCTGATCACATATATCTAGAATCATGGGATCAGAATGTCCAGGGTGTCAGGTAATCCGACCTTCTGATAATTTTTTTCCATTATCTTTTACCATTACCATTAGTTTTATTAACAATCCACAATTCTAACTTCTTCAATTTCAACCAACAGAGCACAGAGTATCCTTGGATGAAAGGATTCAAGGTTTTTCATATGAATGACTTTACCCTCTTCCGATGGGAGATACCATTGTTAAGAAAAGGTAAAATTGGCTGGGGTCATTTCAAAATTTTGTTGTAAAGAATCACCAGGACAGAAAAGATGTCATGGTTCTGAAATTTTTTTTAGTTGTGCTAGCTCTGTAAATTTTTTAGGGGTGTATCAATTTAGATCTATTTACTATATAGATGCCATTTATTGTGTAAAATAGATTCAAAGATAATAGATATAAACCTGACCCAAATAGAAATCTGGAAAAATAAAACATAAACTGAACAATTTGAATCATGATTTTTGGTTATTTCAGGGAAATGTGACAGCTCCGAAGCACTGAAGTCTGCAAGCCATTGCTTTTGAAGCTGTTTTTGGCCTATTTTACAGTTTACTGAACAGGTTAAAGGTTTTGGATCAGCTGCATCCCCTAAATTAAATTAAACTACCCATATATATTTAATCGAAACCAATCTTTTTTTAAATATTGCATTGATTGAGGAATGCACACCAAAATGAGAAGAAAAATTAAATAGTAATTTTTGTCTCGCCTGCGACGAATGTCGCGAAGCGAGACATAGCGACCATAGATTCCGTCGTCGTCGTCGTCGTCGGCGTCCAACTTTTGGTTAACCCAAATGTCAAAGTTTTATAAACTGCAATAACTTTCTCAAATTTTATTCAGTCTTCTTGAAATTTGGACACAATATTCAGTATGGATAAAAATTTATATCCCAAGTATGATTTTGAAAAAAAAAATTCAAATTTTTCCGTATTTTTTCCTTAAGTTGGACTTAGTTTTTTCATGATAATTTATGGTGAAGACCTATATTCCAGCAACTATAAGTTATAGGGATATGATAATTAGTCAGTGGATACATCATGGGTAACCACAAACGTCAGTACCAGAATTAGGTCATCTTGACCTACATTTTTCTGCATGAGTGACTTTGGTTAAATTTTTGGTGGAGGTCCATATCTCAGCATCTATAACTTATAATGGCATGATGATTTGTCATTGTACAGGTTATAAGTAACCAACAACATCAGTACCAGAATTAGGTCATTTTGACCTACATTTTTCTGCATGAATGACTTTGGTTAAATTGATAATGGAGGTTCATATTTCAGCAACTATAACTTATAGTGGCATGATAGTTAGTCAGTGGATACATCATGGGTAACCACAAACGCCTGTACCAGAATTAGGTCATCTTGACCTACATTTTTCCGCATGAGTGACTTTGCATAAATTTATGGTGGAGGTCCATATCTCAGCAACTATAACTTATAGTGGCATGATAATTTGTCAGTGGATACATCATGGGTAACCACAAACGCCTGTACCAGAATTAGGTCATCTTGACCTACATTTTTCCGCATGAGTGACTTTGCATAAATTTATGGTGGAGGTCCATATCTCAGCAACTATAACTTATAGTGGCATGATAATTTGTCAGTCTACACATCATGGGTAACCAACAATATCAGTACCATAATTAGGTAATCTTCACCTACATTTTCTGCATGAATGACTTGATACATATACAGTGGATTTGATTTCAAAATGCAAGTTCAAATTATTGCGACTCATAACACGTTGCAATATTCGCAATAATAAAAACATCACAATAATTTGTGAATTTACAGGGTATATGTATATATATATAAATGCCAATATAATCGCCAAGGGATTAGATATTAAGTCAGCTGTTCCATTTCTTTATTATTGTATTTTTGAGTTATTCCTTCTGAAATGTCAATAAATGCTTCAGTTTATCAGACAATCATTTCTTACTAACAACAGCGACAGCAGGCGAGACACAGGGTTGCGGGCAACCCTTACGTACTTTTTTGTTGTGTAATTCCTTTTTTCTCGGAAAGAAATGTTAAAATTAAATTACACTACAAGACTTGCTGTTGAAGTAACTATAATCCATTATCCCTAGCTATAGTGACCATGTTTGCATGGATAACACCTGCTTTGGTAAATTGGATGCTGGATTTGACCTGCATTTTCAGAATGAGTGTTCAAGAATTCAGAACAAAATTGCATGAATGATGCATCAAAGACACACTACCAGACCTACTTCATATGCTGCATCTTCATTTTTATTTTCACAGCGGTTGAACATCAAAACATTTGGAGCAGATTCATCCCCAATACCTTAGTAAGTATAAATTAATTGCTTCAAGGATGCATGCTATTAAGAAACATTTATTTGGTGGGAAATTAAATTTTTACCCTTTTTAATTATTTAAATTATGGATAATATTTGTCAGTGTGAATTTTAGTCTTTGATTAAGTATGTTTTAGTGTAGATTTGAATAAGAATAATCTTTATGGGAAAACAATAAAATTAAAACATAGTTACTTTGTCAGTTGTATAAAAATATTCTTAAAATTTTTATAAATTTGTTTTCATTTAATACAACATTTTTTTGATTTTTTTTTCAATATTCAGCCCTGTCTACAAAAGTATGTACATCAGCTGATAAAGGTTGGTGTGTACTGTCAAGCCTCATTCTACAAACACTTTCTGAATGAAATTTATATGAAACCTGGTACTACGTATTTCTAATTATTTCCCAGAAACTACATACAACAGAAGAAATGCTTGGATTAAGTTCATACCTCCATGTACCTGGTATATGCCACTTGGAGATGTGGGTAAAATACTGCCTCATCCTGCTCCATAACATCATGAACATCAGCCCAGGCTTTGAAGAATTAGAAGGCACTGTAAGTATAATCATTCTATGTCAAAATGTAAACTGTAATCAGTGTCAAGCCCTTATCTCATGCATCCTTGTGCATATGCTTTGCAAATTTCTAATACATATAATATATGCAGAAATTTGTACCTGAATGTGCATTAGCATGTGTGTACCAGTAAGCAATTTCTGTACAGAGACCAGAAGAGCTTATGCAATAGTAAGGTGCCCATCTTTCTGTAAACATTTTTTTAGCTCACCTCAACGAAGTTGGGGGGAGCTTATGTGATACCCTCGGCGTCGGCGTCGGTGTCGGCGTCGGCGTCCCAGGTTAAGGTTAAGTTTTTTGGAGCAGTTTTCTTTTTAATTACTTCTGTGTCCTATACTGATTAGACATGCATGGAAGATGGTTTTAGTGTGTTTTATTGTACCAGACAAAGTTTCAGATGCTGCAATTTCAGCAAAGGAATTACCAGGTTAATGTTTTTGGAGCAGGTTAACATTTTTGGTGCAGTTTTTGGTGTGGGTTTCATTTCCAAGTAACTATAAGCCCTATGTTGACCAAACTTGCATGGATGATACATCTAAGGATGCATACTACCGGGCTTGCTTCGGATGCTGAATCTGACCTACTTTTTGTGGTTGAGTGAACAGGTTAAAGTTTTTGGTGCAGGTTTCATTTGCAAGTAACTATAAGCCCTATGTTGACCAAACTTGCATGGATGATACATCTAAGGATGCATACTACCGGGCTTGCTTCGGATGCTGAATCTGACCTACATTTTCCGGTTGAGTGAACAAGGTAAAGTTTTTGGTGTAGGTTTCATTTCCAAGTAACTATAAGCCCTATGTTGACCAAACTTGCATGGATGATACATCTAAGGATGCATACTACCGGGCTTGCTTCGGATGCTGAATCTGACCTACTTTTTGTGGTTGAGTGAACAGGTTAAAGTTTTTGGTGCAGGTTTCATTTGCAAGTAACTATAAGCCCTATGTTGACCAAACTTGCATGGATGATACATCTAAGGATGCATACTACCGGGCTTGCTTCGGATGCTGAATCTGACCTACATTTTCCGGTTGAGTGAACAGGGTAAAGTTTTTGGTGTAGGTTTCATTTCCAAGTAACTATAAGCCCTATGTTGACCAAACTTTCTTGGATGATACATCTAAGGATGCATACTACCGGGCTTGCTTCGGATGCTGAATCTGACCTACATTTTCCGGTTGAGCGAACAGGTTAATGTTTTTGGTGCAGGTTTCATTTGCAAGTAACTTTAAGCCCTATGTTGACCAAACTTGCATGGATGATACATCTAAGGATGCACACTACCAGGCTTGCTTCGAATGCTGAATCTGACCTACATTTTCCGGTTGAGTGAATAGTTAAAAGTTTTTGGTGCAGGTTTCATTTCCAAGGAACTATGAGTTCTTTAATGACCAATCTTGCATAGATGATACATCTAAGGATGCATACTTCCAGGCTTGCTTCGGATGCTGAATCTGACCTTCTTTTTGTGGATGAGTGAAATTATTAGTTTTGATGCATGTTTCATTTCCAATAAACTATGAGCCCTATAATGAGCAAACTTGCATGGATGATACATCTAAGGATGCACACTAATGGACTTGCTTTGGATGCTAAATTGGACATAGATTTTTTAGATAATAGACAAGGTAAAAGTTATGGTTGCAGGTCTATTACCAAAAACTATAAGGCTTATATAACATTGTATAAACCAAACTTGCACAAATGCTGCATCAAGAGATGAAAACTCTCAAATTTGCTTCAGATGCTGGATTTTCATTACATTTTCATGAAGAAGAAGTAGTTTAAATTTTTTATGTAGGTCTATTTCAAAGTATCAGATCAAAATTGCTTTTAAAAATATTTTCATTTTTGGAATGTATACTTTTTGTTGGTTAATTGTGTGACTTTGCCTTACTTAAAGACAACATTCGTTGAGGTGAGCTCTGTAATCTCTGATTACCTATGTTTTCAAAATGCTACTCCTTCCACAGTTATTGTTAGATTTCAGTAACTTGGCACAGAAGTAGACTACATTAAGATATAAGGATGGGTATCGCCAAAAATTTCGTATCGCGATATATCACGATTTTTTCCCACAATATCACGATAATATCATGATATTTTTAAAAGCAGTTTTTACAATGATTTTATATGAAAAGTCATTACTTTTCTAAAAAATATGCTAGAAAAACAAAATTTTACTTTCTTGAAATTTTTGTGTAATATTGTATAAAATCAATTATGTTTGGACGGTAAGATACTGTTCTTTTCACTTTTTACAACATTTTTTTTTATACTTTCTGTAATTGTAATTTGAAAGATTGAACAAATAAATGAATAATTTCTGGACTTTATAATATGTACCTAAAGACCGGTATTTAGGTCTCCGTATCACGATACATATCACACAACAAAAAATCGCGATATATCGGTATACCGATAAAATCGCACATCCCTATTAAGATACATAATTCTTTTTATCAGTTTTTAATTTCCATGAACCATGTTGGCTCAGTTACTGAAATTAGAAATTTCTGTAAAATGTTCCTCCTTCTACAGTTTTAATCTGATTGCAACATTGCCAAAAAAAGAGACTAAATCAAGGATCATTAATTCATTCATTGCTGTTGCAAAGTTTCAAGTCCAGCTGCTGTTTTTCTTGAGTACAAACTAGTAGTAGAGCTACAATCTTGACAAAGACTTCTGGTTATTTCTGGTACAAAAAGAAAATATAGCCAGACCAAGATAAACTGAAAAGTTATACAAACTAGAGGTAAATGAGCTCACTAAATGATACTCCCCGCCTCCCATATGGTTATAATGGCAAAGTCCATGTTTTGCTGTGGCCAGGAAACCCAAAATATGTGTTAGATCAAAAAGTAAAAAAGGAGGTGCACAGTTGCAAATATGTAATAAAGATTCTGTGAAAGTTTCATTAAATTTCACTCCGTGGTATAAGAGGAGTTGCGGATAAGAGATGGGTACCCCAAAGCTAAACAGACAGACGGACGTACAGCTAGGTGGACGGACGGACATACCGATTACAGTATACCCTCCCACTTTTCAAGTGGGGGGTATAATAAATATCATATAATGTAAAGAATTTCACTATATAGCTAGATTTGATTGTACTAAACAGGGTAATCCTAAGACACGGAGGTCGGTGAATTTCCCTGCCTATAATGATGTAAATCCCCCAGTTATATTGGTATACCTCCTTTACTCCCTTATAAGGGGAGGAACCTTAGATCCTCTTCTACTTTTTGAATTTCCTCTTCTATTTAAATTTAATATGGACAACCCTGACTAAATTAACCTTGTGTTCTCAATCAATGCCTTCTCCAAATGTAAAAAAAAAAAATCTCTTAAGGGGGCCGACTATAGTTTTGTTGTGTGAAAACTACAATAGCGAAACTCTTCATTTTTATACCATATATAACTTACATTAACTTCACTGTACATGCAAAGTTTGGGGAAAATCTACCGTCCAGGTATTCTTGAGGGACCGTCTCTAAATACAGGTACATTTACTGTAGGATTATATAGGAAAATGCCCATTTTTAGCACTTTAAAGCAAATTATACAAATACTACAATAGACATTTTGTTCAAAATATAATATTTGATGAGTAATACTATATTATACAATATATGTAGGAAACACAAAATTCTACCGTCTTGTTACCAGAGGGGGCATCTCAAAATGCAAAAAATTTGCAGATTTTACTATTTTTATAGAGTATTACAAAATATGACGTGCACAATGGATTCACATGAAAACATAATAAAAATATCGGAGATATTCTCAAAATTCTATGTTTTGAATTTCAAGAGCGTAAGTTTATTACTTTTTCTTTAATAATATTTTTATTATCCCTTTCTTTAAGAGCTACAGATTATCATAACGTCAAAAACACACTGCAACGACGTCAACCTGCCTATCAATTGCAAAATCGGTTAAAAAATCAGTTACATCAAATTCTAATTACATTTTTATATCTTTTATTTCTTAATTTTGTTTAATTTTAATAATTAAGCGAAAAAAGTTGCATTAAACAGTAAATACTCTTCGTTTTACTATAATGCGCGAAATATTGCGCAATGGAAACTATAGTCGGCCCCCTTAAAAAGTAGATTTTACCTTTCTGTGATAGATGATATCATTCACACATACTTCTGTTAGCTTTTGGATTCCATCCATCTACTTCCATTTCTAAATCTGCAAATCAAAAATAATCAGAACATAAATTTCCAAAATAGTCTACATTGGACCATTATCATTACTGTGGCATACCCCACCTCTCTCTTTCTCTCTATTTTAGATTTTTGAAATTGAATCCATATTGCATTCTGAGCCAATTAATTTTGACATCAAGATGTATTTACATGATTGATTAATAGGAGATGGAACATTTGCATCAGTTATTTCAAAGATATTGCACTTTTTCCACAATAATAAATCATAAATATCAAGTTTATCTGGAGAAACCATAAAAGAATTGGATCAAAAAACTGTAGCTCTTTGATGAAAGAATGAAAGTTTAAAAAAATCGGTTTATGATACTGCTGCTGGTTCATGTGTTCATCAATGATGAAGATAAAATATAGATTGAGGTTTATAATGTGACTTAAGGAGACGAAACTTAAAGGTTTTTTTT
>NW_026940441.1:0-11901 GCF_032062105.1 Saccostrea cuccullata
TTGCAGTTTATAAAACTTTGACATTTGGGTTAACCAAAAGTTACGCCGACGACGACACGACGACGAGGGAAAAATCATGGTCGTATGTCTCGCTTCGCGACATTGTCGCAGGGAGACAATAAGGAGAGCTTAAGATACCTGCATAATTTTTACCAGCGGATGGCAGAAATAGAATTCCGCAAATTGGGACCTCGTGGAAAAGGTATGTCTACATAAAAAATTGTAACAATTGAAAACAACTGAACCTTGTGTAGTTAACTTTATAGGTCTGCATGTCCTCGGGTCCAGCGTGCTGTTGTCGATTTGGGGGTGTCTAGCTTCCAATGATTAAGGCAGTGTAGGAACATCTTGGCTAAATGACATGGTCTGCCATTCTCTCTGAGCTAGATGTCCAAATTTATACACCACAAAATTTGTCACCCCCGTCCCAGAAACAAATATTCATTTAAATTAATAAACGATACTGTTGAAATAGTTGAATTTTACAAACAAAATCAAGATAAACTGTAGTATCAATTTAATTATTATTCAATTTAAGAATTTCTTTTATATGTTCTTATGTACACATCAACCTTAGCTATAACTATGTCATTATAAGATATAGGAATTGATTCCCCAATCAAACCTTTGCAATACTTGGTTTTTCAAATGGAGGGCTCCCCAGTGGTCCTTCTATGGTGGGATTACTCATGTTCAGTATGCATTTTCTTAAAAGCTGTGAAATAAAACAAATTATGAACTGTAAATAAACTAAAAATATTAACATGTTCAGTAAACCCAAAAAAAAAAAAAACCAGATTAGACAACTAATCAAAAAATTTTTTTGCAGCTATATCATTTTACCCTGTAGCACAAAACAAAATTACTTTAAACAGGAAAAAGTAAACTTGTTTGGTTTCCCTCTTCCTCTTTGTAAACACACATGAACAAGTTCTCCGTCCACCACGATTCTCAGCAGGCGATTCAGTTCCTCCTCAGCTGTGTTGTCCAGGTGTGAAACGTGAGCACCTGTATGAAAGAGCATGAATAATAAAAATTTTCAGGGTTTTTTTTTGGTTTACAGTACAATCAAGCCTTGTTTTAATGATGAACCGGTAACAGCTTCAAGATATCTGAGGATTTCAGAATTTTCCGGGGGGAAAAATATTTAAATAGCGAGCGCAGCGAGGCGGCGCGAGCGCCGCTCGCATAGCGAGCTCAATAGACTAAACGTGTACAAACAGAGGAAATTCAGGTTGAAATCTGCACATTTTTCCCAAAAAATTTTTATCTCACCGCGTAAAAAAATTCCAAACTCCCAATAATCCTTTGCGGTGCATGCAACATGGTGGCTAAAACATAGCAACAACTTACTTGAAAAAAATTACAAAAACGTTTTAATGCAATCTCCATGCCACAAAACTATCGTTTGTGTTCAATAACGGGATTTTTTTTTGAGTAACTTTCGTCACTTAAACGACGGGGGTTTTTCCCAAATTTTTGGGAACTTAAAAATTTGGTTCGATAACGATGCCTGGGAAGTGATTTTTTTTTTTTTAAATAAACTGAGGGTAGGCAGTGCAAGTAAAAGCATAATGGTTTTTGGTAGTAAATAACTGCGCTCGCCCCAACGGTCGCACCGTAGAACTTTAAAAAGATAAGTGGTTGAAACTTCCACTTTCCCTTTCAAATTGTCAATAGTAATTGAGATATCTGTTTTTGAGATCGACCTATTGAAGTTCAGCTGTGTACGAGTAGAGTTACTTACTGAGTGTGTGGTTACAGCTTCTGCGGGGGTCTGTGAGATTGGCGAGCGGTTGAGATACATCAACTCTGGAGGGGTGGGTGGGGGGTTAGGGTTCTTCCAACCATTCCTTTACTTCCGTCATAAAACAAAAGATGCTTTAAAACACTACTTCCGGGACAGTTAGCTTGAAAATTCTTGTTGCACGATGGTAAAATTAAAAATAAAAAATAAAAACTGCATTTTGCATTTGATATAATTTAATAATTAAGGTTTTGCTTAGCGGAATTACTTTTGTTTTTGGTTTACTTAAAATGGTTAAACATGCTCAACATAATGTGATAATTTCTGAAGATTTTCATTAAAAACCCAAATATTCTCTTATTTTTAGGGAGATAACTCCATTGTTTACAAAATTGTGTATTGCAGGAGATACAGGCCAATTTCTCCAACTTTTTCGTTGAAATTCTTAACCATCGCCTTTTTCTGTGCAATTCGCTGTAGATTGTTGGGGCGAGACATTTCTCCCCTTGTTCCCTGTGTAAGAAGTTGCTTTCCTGGATTCTGTGCATCTTGGTCATTTTGCTGCGGCTTTCTTGTCGGCCATACCCGTGCTTACGTCGTTTTAAAATTTTGTAAGGCCGCTTACGCACGCAGAAATTAAAAATTCCGGTTTGCAAACACGTGTTGGAAATTTTGAAGAATGGCTGCAGATGTACAACAAGCCCCTCGTCCTGGGGCCTAAACAAAAAAAAAAACACACAAACACGGAAAACACAAGAGTAAAGGTCAACTAACAAAAAAAGAAAGGTTAGTAGAATAACACTTGACAACAAAATCTGAAAGAGCCAGTTCGAATTTCCTTTAAAAAGTTAGAAAACCTTACATAAAATGTATTTCTCTAACATTTTTTAAGGGAGAGTCAATGTGAAGCATCTACAAAGAAAAATAAAGCTCAACAGAGAAAGCAGGACAGAAAACACCACGTGAGATTTTATTCCTATTTGAAATTTTTAGATTTCATGTTCATTATCAATTTCTTCAACTTTCATAACAGAATTTGTGATCAACTTGAATTTTTAAATCTGGATATGAATTATGGGTCCATGACTTAGAAATGAATTGTATTTAAAAAAATCTTGAGAGATTTTCTCATAGAAATTATGTTTTTCAGATTGCACAAGTCAGAAAACAGAAGCGAGATGAGATTTTAAACCAGAAAAGGAGCAGGGGAGGAACCTATCACCTCCTCACTTTGTGGTCAGTGAATCTTAAAATTAATATCTTAACTATAAAAGGCCTCCATTGCAGATTTTTCAAAGAGGTCAAAACTTTTAAATGGGTTAACAATATTGATTCTGCTAAAAAGACATTGGATTGTAAGATTATTATGAACAAGAAAGATTCCTATGTCCATACATGCTTTGATACAGGTAGTGCTATCCCTACATGAAGGCCTGAATGTGAGTAGTGTGTTAGAAGTCTTGAAGTCATGTGACGAGTCAGCAGTTGTCATGCAGAATGAACAAGGGGTCATCCATGTCAGGTAGAAAGCAGAAATCATAGACAAGTCTTTGACTCCCTAAAAATTAAAAAAGGAAAATCCACTATCTCTAGATCTACTTTATATATTTCAAAAAATATTGATACTGCTGTTGTTTATGATGAATATTTATACACAATGTCATACTAAAAATACAGCAAATATAATCATATTGGCCATAATAAAAATATTCCTAATTCTCATCCCCGCCCGCCCCGATTTTATACCGCCGCCTCGATTTTTTTATTTCTGTTTTTCTTCGTCTTAATTCTATCGGGATCGGTATTCATCTACCATTCTACTTTCCTTTTAAATCCCGAAAAGTTACATGATTTTGACAGCTAAAAAGATGGTAATTGCTGTAATACATGCGTGTAATTTTAAACAAGGGTCATTGGTTTAAAAAGATCGGTGATGATGTGAAAAAGAGATAATTAACATTTTTTGACTTTTTTTCGGGTATTGTAATGAAATCACACAGAGTGACCAGGTCAATAAGTTCTGAAAATTGAAAAAATAAAAAATATAAAAAAAAAGGGCCCCCCCTCGTTTTTTAAAAAAATTCGGATGAGAATCTAGCAATTTATTTATTATGGCCTTACTTGCACATTTTTATTTATTTCATGTTTTAAAAATTTAGTCTAAATGAAACATTGAAATTTCCCTATAATTTTGGGATGCAGTGTACAATTTTATAGTTTCCCAAATTGTTCATTACTTTCACTATTTGCTTGATTATTACATTGTACATGATTATTTATGTTTTCTCTGCAGTGTGCCAAGTTTTAAAACAGCGAGTGTCTTTTTACGTCCCTGAGTTTTAAATTTGACGCTGTCATGGACGCGGTAAAAGGGGCGATCCCGCTGTGTGTCCTCCCCCCAGAGGGAGGGATAGACGATTAGGAGAAAAGATGAAGTGTCTGTTCGGCCAGGGAATTCCCTCAGTTACATTTGTGACACAGGTTTAAAAATTAATCTCTGGTAAATGTGAAAGCTTACAGCACTTTAAATATTTTTGCATTGGAATGGCATTATTAAGTGATTGATTGATTTATATTGTTTAACGCCGAGGCGGCAATATTTCAGCCATATTTGGGGGAAAGTTTGTTTATTGAACAGTTTTGTGAAAGTGAATGTTAAAATGGAACAATCAAGAATTATAAAAATGACAAGATACATTTTTTTGAGTTGGCTCGCGTAGCGAGCTCTCCTTGTCGACATAGCCCTTTCAGAGAGCTCTTAAAAATTTTTTACGCATTCATCAAGGTGATCCATACGCCAAATATTATAGTTCTAGCAAACAATGCTTTGGTTTCAGTGATTGTATAAACTTAGAAAGAAAAACTGTATAAAATTTCAACTTTAACATTATTAATGCCATCATGCTTTTAAAGAAATTTTTATTAAATACCTGTATGATGTACAATTACTGCTATAATATATGTTCAAGCATGTTAGGTGGATCTAATCTTCCCATCTGAAATTTATTTATAATTGACCTAGAATACTCCCTTACAAAAACACCTGATGCTCTCATTAGCTGCAGCTATTTTGTTAAAATTATTTTTAGAATCCCGATTTGCTTTGGGGAAACTTTAACCTAATTATTCCATAACACTAACAACTTCAGCTAATGTGTTGAAATTAATATAGAAGCCAGTCAAAATAATAAGGAAGCCCATAAGTGCCAACCTGTATTTATAAAGGAAAAGCAATATGCACTTTATTTATGAACCAAACATGGATCAAAATATAATATTCAATCTCTTAAAACAAAAAAAACTGAATATATTAAGGTATGGTGCCCAGATGTATGAAAAAGCTCAATTGACTCGAGCGAGTCAACCGAGGCCCTTAGGCCTTTGATTTGAGAGGTACATGTACAGTTAAGAAGATTGTTTAGCCTTACAATCTGTTTCAATGAATTCTACAGATGTATAGAAAGAATTATGTTTAAAACATGCATATAAAAAAGAATTATGATTAGTAAGCTATGTTAAAAACTTGCGTCCCTTTCCAACAAAATTCATGTATGATTGCATGATTACATATTGTCATTTGCTTGATTTTTTTAGGGTCTGAAAAAATTGGGAGGGAAAAAAAAATCAGAAGCCAGAAAATTTATACAGAAGAAAATTGAAAAGTGGTATGCAACGAAAACCCTATATCACCACCTTTTTCTTTATCACTCCATCTCGCCCCCCCCTCCTCTCTCTCTCTCACATATTTCCTTTCTTCCTTTCAGGCAAATTTTATCAAACATCTTTGCAGTGACAACAAATTTTTCATTCATGTTGACAGGTTTCCCCAAAAAACTTCAAAGCCTTGACTCAGAACAAACGGGCTGCTGGTGATGAGGAATAAAAACCAGAAAATAAAGCTGTACACTACAGAGAAAAAGAACACATGATAGCAGAGGAAATTCAGTTTGAGCTGGACAATGAAGAGGTGGTTGTCAAAGGATTTTTTGTTTTATAGTGTTGTTTGAGAATAATAACCTACATGGAGAAGGGGAAAGAATATGTGATCAATATAAATAATGTACACCTTTTAAAGTAACTACTTGTCTGTGTAGAATTTTAAAAAATATAAAATAATTTAAACTCAAGTTATTTGAAGAAATATATAAATCAGTTCCACTTGGAAGTTTTGGATTGCTTTCTTATCCTGATTGACAGGAAAATGTTAAAAGCTAATGAACACTCTTGTTAATTACAGGCCCCCACTGGAACTCTAAAGGGGACAGGATTCCTGGAGGGAGGGGTCTGTCGTGAAATTTCCCCCTACATATGTGGGCTGGGGGGACTTCCAGATGACACAGATTGATGCCAGGAAAGACCCCACCCCCCAATCTAAAGACCGACAAAAAGAAGGTTTATATTTCTAGAAATTTTCTACCATGGTTGAAAAATTTCTTTTGGTACACAAATGACAAATGTACAAAATTTCACCTTGTCCATGAAAGTCTTAGAATTGTTTTTTATGCAGCAAAACAAATATTGTACTTCTTTAAGCTATTATTTTAGTTTTGCTAAGTAATATTTCAGGCAGATCTTTCTGTTTAGTTTTTACAGGTAGATTGTAAGCCTTAGAAAACTACTTTTATGAAAATGAACATTTTGAAGTTTACTGACATCAGATGATGCTAATAACTCTTATTTCTGACCTGCTGAGGAGGACACTATGGAGGAGGACCTAGGACGTGCGGGCCTAAGGGGGCCGCCCCGGGGCGTCAGGAATCCCTACAGAGTGAGAACATCCCCGGGGAGATGGAGGGGGGGCAGACCTGGCCCACAGAGGAGGAAATGGCCGAGGCCGAAGGTCAGGCATCCATAGTTATTACTTTAGCCTGAAGTTTTGTCTATTTTATCCCTCACAAGTTGAATTTAAAATTAGGTCTTGTTGAGAATCCATTCTAGGGCGTAATTACTTTTAAAAAAAAGGGGGGATTTATTAAATTTTAGCTCACCTGACCAAAGGCTAAATGGCTTTTTGATCACATTTTATCCGTCGTCCGTCCGTCTGTCTAGCTGTCCGTCTGTCTGTCCGTCTGTAAACTTTTCACATTTTGATCTTCTCAAGAACCACTGGGCCAATTTTTACCAAACTTGGTACAAAGCATCCTTGGGGGAAGGGGAATTCAAATTGTTAAAAAAAGGGCCAAGTCCCATCACAAGGGGAGATAATCAAGAAAACAAAAATAGGGGGGGGTATTAAAAAATCTTCTTCTCAAAACCACTGGGCCAAAAAGCTAAACTTTTGTAAATCTGGGGAGTGTAATTTAAAAAAGTTCAAATCATGACCCTTGGGGGAGGGCGGGGGACAATGGGGGAAACAAATTTTAGCATTGAAATATATAGGAAAATTCTTTGAAAATCTTTTTCTTAAGAACCACTTGGCCAGAAAAGCTGAAAATTCTGTGGAAGCATCCTGGGATAGTCTAGATTCTAAATTGTTTAAATCATGACCCCGGGGGTAGGGCGGAGCCACAATGGGGAATCAAAGTTTAGCATTGAAATATATAGGAAAAATCTTTGAAAAATCTTCTTCTCAAGAACCACTTGGCCAGAAAAGCTAAACTTATGTGGAAGCATCCTGGGGTAGTGTAAATTATAAATTGTTCAAATCATGACCCCCAGGGGTAGGGCGGGCCACATTGGGAAATCAAAGTTTTACAATGGGGAAATTAAGATTGTATGGTAGTGTATTTTCAAATTATTTTAATTATGATCAGTGGGATAGGGGGGGATCACAATATGTATTAAAAGGGGGGGAAATCTTTTAAAAACGAATGATCAGCTTCTCGGGGAGCGATGTGGCCCATGGGCCAATAAAAGAACTGCCCTAAAACCTCTGTTTGTATCATTAAAGTATTTCATTTGCAAGATTCCTTAAAATGAGTGTACATAATGAATATGATTTCAACTTATATGTATTTTGTAACTTTTTTATTTGTATTGTACATGCAATATGACTGTACAAATGAATTCAAGAAATTTGTTCTTATGAAGCACATTATTTACTGGTAATGATTTTAATATAATTATTTTGGGACAGCTGCTTTAAAGGCTAAGACAAAACTGGTAAAGGGGGTTCCAAAAAGGGCATCAAATATCGGGTCCTGGATTGTGGACAGGGAGGAAGAGGAGGTAACTATTGTACACAAAGGGAGGTACCATGGTTTCTTATTTATACAAGTGAGATTTAAAGGACATTAAAAAGAAGTTGAAGTTTAAATATCCATTCTTAGTGGCAAATACTGCAATTACACTTCAGTCTATAGTGTAGAATAATGATATTTTTAAATTTTATTTTATCAAAAAAGACTACCATTGCATAAAATGTTTGCTAAGCCTTGATTATTTATGACCTTTCGAAAAAAAAATGGTGTAAAGATTTTCCTACTTGTTTTAATATTCATTCTAGATAAATGATGATGATAATGATGACAGTGATGAGGATATGGAGGAAGAAGACATGATGGCCGTTGATGCCTCGGGGTCAGAAAAGGAGAGGAATGGAGTATGACACAGTAAGTACACAAAGGAATTTACATTGTATACCTCAGTAAGTACATGGGTTAGGGAGAGGGGGTTTACACTATACAATGTCATGCTCACAGGTACACATTTGAACCTTTTGTTCTTTGATTTTATTTAGCTTTATTTGTGATTTGATCAATATTGTAATTTGTAGTTGACGGTAACAGAAAATGGAGATGTGGCTTTATAACTATAACCAGACAATTATTTAGATTTATTTGTTTTGACCGATATTGTTCTTTGAGTTACATAAAAAAGGGTGAGAGTGGCTAATTATGACCAGACAATAACATAGAAGAAGAGAGAATGTGAGTAGTTTTTTTCACCTGTTTATTTTTCTTTTAAATAATACTATATAAAATGCTCTCATGTATACAAATCTTTTTTTTGGTCATATTAAAAAGTAAATTAAGGTATAAAAGAGTTAAACAAAAAAAACTTAAAACATAAATTGTAAGAATCTAATTTTCAAAAATAAATTAATTGAAATGTAATTTGATACATTATGGTATATTTTTAGACTGGAGAAAATCAAAGAAGAAGAATATTTTTGTTTCCCGATGAAATTGACACCCCAAGAGAGAAGGATGCAAGAGATCGATTTCAGAGGTACATGTATTGAAATAACATCATATTTTTACGAAAAAAATTTTTTTTTTTATTTTGATTTTATTACACATACACCTACTCCGGATATATTGAAATTCGGGGGACTAAGCAAATTATTTCAATATATCCGAAACAATATAAGCAAAATCGTAAAGCCCCCATTTTTAAAAATTAAACCCCCATTAAAATTAGCAAATTAACAGCAAGCATTTTATTTCAAATTTTTTTTTTCTAATTGTGGGCTACTATTATAATACCCAGATAGCATGACTTTTTGGGGGCCAACGTTGGCGCACAGTTGTTGACTGCGTTGGTCCAACGTTGGCTACCTAACGTTGGCCCAATGCAAGTTTGCTCATCGGCCCTACGTTGGCCCAACATTTTGGCCCCAACGTTGGCACAACGTTAGCCTATTTTATTACAGCATTTGGTCAACGTTGGCCCACATTGGCCCAACGTCAATTACCAGCAGTATTTTATCAACAAAGGCCCAACATTGGCCCAACGTACTTTTTGTGTTGGCCCAACAATGGCCCAACGTCCGTTCACCAACATTCCATCGGTCCAATGGGGGTCCAGTGTCCGGTACCTGTGTTGGTCAAAAAATGGTATTTTTATTTTACGGATAGTTATCTTTTCAACGTAGGGCCAAAAGGCCCAACCTATCCTTTAAATAATGATTTCCATTCAAAATTAAGCCATTTGACAAAAATTAATAACTAGCTAATGTTGACAATGAGGCAAAAGAAAAAAGTGAGTGATAAACTGTACAATTTATTTGTTAGTTTCTAACAAATTCTGTTAAGTTTGCTTCAATATTAGAACAAAAATTTAAAACAAAAACTTTTGCCAAAGCTTACAGAGTTTAAGAATAAATAATAATACGTCTTGCTTTCACGTTTCTGCCTTAAAATGTTTAAAGTTATTTAACCCACACTTCTTCTGCATCACTTGCTTCTACGATTGACTGGATTCGGCACACAGTCAAATCTAAAACTTTTAAATATAATGAGGGAGTTGAAATTTCAATTTCAAACACAATCTTCTTTCAAACATCATCTCATAATTCCCGAACCATCCCGTTACAAAAAATTGTAAAATCCCATAACTATAGAATATAAAGGAGCTTAAAGTTCACAACACAACTTGGCAATATTTGAATTTCAATTTTTATCAATCCCCTTTTTAGTAAAATATTTTTAAAGACACAAATAGTATAATCCAAGAGCATTTGAAACTCCTTCTTTAGTCTTGTTCGGATTGCAATTGTTTTTTTACATATGCACTTTTTTTTTTTCCTCCTTCTTCATTGTCATCAATGAACCAGTATGAAGTTCTATATCTGCTGCAAATTAATGCACACTGACACAGCACATTTCCCCGTCTAAGAACAAATATAGCTGTTAAGAAAAATGAATATATTAATATCTTTGAAAATTGATAAAAATTTATTTTTTTGATTAACTCATGAGATTTTTCCCTGTTTAAATACTTAAGAATTTACCATTAAACACACCTTACCCTATATACTAAATTTTCTTATCTATTTCATTTCTCGTCATGATATACAATGTAAGAATTTTGTCTTTCATATAAACTGAATCATTTTATAAAAGAAGTAGCTATAGTTTTCAAATATAATAATACTTTACTTACATTTCTTTTAGGACTTCGCCGTTAGCCGTTGTGTGCACCAAATTTTTAAAAACCCAACCTTACTGTAACTTCCTCTGCATTTTGAGTTTATAGCCAGCTGTGGGAATTAAAATTGACAGCTCTCCACATTTTGGTGTTTTAAATTTGCTGCGACTCTTTCAGTTTTAGCGACTCGCCTAACTTTTGTTTGAATGCAATTATAAAGCTGGCTGGGTTTTTTGATTTATGCGTCATTCACATCCCGTCCCTGGGAATTTTAGTTTCCATATTATGCTAACTTTTATTCGGTCGTTTATATATTAACGGGTAAACTAAAGTAAGAAAAACTTTTTTTTAGTCTCCTTTTATAATGACTTTTGTTAATTGTATACGAGAGAAACAAATCTAACAATTACACTAAAGTTTAAGATAATTAAATTTAAAATTTATAAACAGACACTATATAGAGAAGATTTTTTTAGAAGTGGATACTTTAAAAAAAGTATAATTGTCATCAATAAACCATAGTGAGTTTAGTTCATTGCTATGGAAGAAATTAATGATCTTTTCATAAAAGCCTAGTGTATAACAAACACTGGGCCAACATTAGGCCAATGTAATGCCCCCCAAATCATGCACATCATCCTTTTGTTTGCAATCTAACTGTTGGCCCAACAATGGCCCAATGTACTTATTCTAACTATAAAAGAACACTTAAAACAAACCTCAAGCTTACATTGGGCCAACGTTGGGCCAACAACTGCTACCAGATTAAGTTGACAGTTTGGTTAAGGTTGCATTACAAATTTGGGGCCCAAAAGTGGGCCAACATTGAACCCCAACTTCATTAGAAAATATAACGAAACGAAATTAGTTGATGTTGGACCAACGTTGGGCCAACGTAAAAAACATGGTTGGGTACTAAAGAGGTTATTCACATGGTAACGTTGGTCCAACGTTGGGCCCCAACATTGTTTCCCAAAGAAATAAAGACCAACCGTACAACCTTTAGCCACGTTGGCCCAACGTAGTCATGCTTTGGGTACATGTATTATGTTAGATGTTTATCTCGATATGTGTATTTATACATGGGGCAAAATTTAACAGTTAAAAATTTATTTGTAAAAACATGCAGTATAAAAACACATAAGGTGAAAAATTTAAATTTTTCACACCTTTGCATATCACCTGGTCAATCAGGCATAATTACCGTCACCAAACGTAACGCAGCCGCCCGGGGGTTTTAATATAACCGTTATGAAAACAACTCATTATCACCTGTGGGGCCGATCAGTGGCTTCAATATAAGCGAAATTTCAATATATCCGATTTCAATATAACCGTTATTT
>NW_026940442.1:0-12025 GCF_032062105.1 Saccostrea cuccullata
TCGAACTTTTGTACAGGAAGTTTTGAAGAGACTGGGTTTTTTTGCCATTTTAGCTCAGCTGAGCTGAAAGCCATTAAAAAATCATATTCTCAAGAACCAATGGGTCAGAAAAGCTGAAACTTATGTGGAAGAATCCTGGGGTAGTGTAGATTCTAAATTGTTCAAATCTAGACCCCTTAGGGTGGGGCCATAGCGAGTTGTATAACATTACATTGCAAAAACCTAAAAGTTTCTTGAGATATGAATTAAATTATTTCAATGCCATGAAAATTAACTGATCAGAAATTTATACCCACATAATGTATAAATTGATAATCTTGACCTTTCAATTGATGTTTTCAGCCAAAATAAGAAGTCTCCTTATATTAGACCAAAAGAGTTATGGTATGGGATCGGGGGATTATCCCCACTTTCAAAGGACTTGAACAGAAGTATGTTTTAACTTTGCGAAGTTTGCTGCTAGAACTAAGCATTCACAGACACACCCTTTCAAAACTTCTTCCCTTCCGGGCACATGACATTTGTATTTTTTTTAGGGATGGCAATTTGTAACCGGTTAACCGATTACTCAGTTGGAACGATTGCAATCGGTTAGAAAATCTGTAATCGGTTACTCAGAAAAAATAAAATTTATGTAATTTTGAACCAAATTTTGATAGAAATTCATTTTTGAAAAAAAAAACTTTGGACAAATGTTGATAATTCAGCGTTTTCAGAAGCTGACTTGGATGTTATTATCGTTCTCCGGATTGATATTATAAGGTAATTAGTAGGGATGTCCACGAGTACCCGGTTAACCGGGTACTCGATCGAACGTCCGAGTATCGAATACTAAAATCGGTACTCGGTTACTCGGATGTATATTTTTAAATATTTCTAAGCTTATTTATTAATGCATTAAAACATCGGTTTCAAAACGTAAAATGTTCATTGCACTTGTACATACAGTAATTAGGGTTTCCTATGCCTCTAAATGACCGTTATCGCCTGTGGCAGTGTTTATACAGTAATTATCGTGACCAAACACCTGATGTACCTACCCGGGCTTTTCTCACCTTCGACTGTAGTCTTCCCTTACATTTAGTTTGCTTTAATTATTTGTTTTCATTGAACATCGTTTAAGGTCCATTATATTTAAACAAATTAAATAATTTTGTCAATTCTCCAAAAAGCCGTAAATTCTCGGGAAAGAGACAGACGATATTGCACGTGCGATTGTTGATTTGGATGCATCTGATTACATGCCAATTAATAATGCAAATGGTTGAAGGCAAATGCTTTAAAAATCTTATGTCCATCGTTGCTCCAAACTGCAACATACCGTATCGTAATTCTATGAAATCTAAGATCAAAAATGTACGAAGATCGTATAAATCCGCTCTATTATAGGATACCTTGATCAAGTTTATACCGTACATATAGCTCAGACAACTTATCACTTGGACATCAAACGCACCAAAGAGTTACATTACAATTACGGAACAGATTATTTTTTAAACAAAAACACTGTGAACCATTTCTGACTTTATTTCTCGTATTTATCTGATAAATAAATTGAACTTAAAAAAATGTTAGATTAAATTTCGTCGGTTACAAAGTGGTCATAATTGTTACAACGCATTTGCAGGTAACCTCCCATCGGTTGTATTTCTACAAGAGTTTACAATGTTTTACAGTTATCAATTAACTTGTTCATATTTATTTACACTTTTACCGAGTACCCGGGTACTCGATCGGAAAAACGTCCGAGTAACCGAGTATCAAAAATTGACCGATTTGACATCCCTAGTAATTAGCCATTGTGTGTTTGAAGTGATAATTACTGTTAAAACATCGCAAGTCCTTACCCTGACTGTCCTGTATTTCTTTAATGATGATTAAATCACCGTCGAGAACTGAGATTTAGTATGTTTGTTTTTTTACAGTCATCTATCGAATAAATTGCTAAACAAACTTTGTAAATCAAGTGATGAATACTAAGTATTAATTATGGTGACAACACAACTGGTGACAACTGGGAAAATATCAAATGAATGATTTAATTCTCAGACATGATTTTTGCTTTTCTTAATTTTTCCCTATTCTTTTTAAAAAGACAAGTACAATTACAGTATTATATATGTAGACTTTATCAGTCTTTTTGTGTATATAATAGATCTACATACTAGGTACATCAAGAAAATGCGTATTTTGATACGGTTAACCAGTTACTCTGTCGGAACGTCTTGCAGTTAACCGATTAGCAATTGTGTATTCGATTAATTGCCATTCCTAATTTTTTTTAAACATTGTTCCACCTTTATACGTTTACTTTATTTTGCACTTTATATGGTATCGATCCCAGTTATTGTTTTTTTACTGTACTTTTCTACTTGTCAATTATTGAATGAAATTTAAAAATTATTCCTTCGTATCGAACACATGTGAGAACAATTAAAAAAAGGCTTTGCCAAGGACTGCTCCAAGTTAGTTGTTCTGCTGTGTAAAAAGCTTTCTCACATATATGAAATAAGAATGTCATGCCAGAAAAAATCCCAAATTCGTGACTACAGATATGAAAATGCTAAAAGAAGAAGTTAAAAAAGGAAATTTATTGAAATCTCATGCACAGCTATACATTGTTTTAAGCAGAGAGCATAACTGGTTGTAATCTCATGACCGTGGAGGAGCACGGGGGGGAAGGGGGGGGGGGCTTAATAATAATGTTTTGTTTGTGTTCCCTCAATAATAACGTCCTAGAGGAAATTAGATGCAACCACGCATCTATATAAATAACACTAACAAGTGTTTCCATTTATCTAAAATATCATTTTTCATATTCTATTTTAAAGGTACTTAGACACAGATATGAAGTTATTATTTTCTCTATAATATTTTGACTTATATATTTTAATAGCATTTCACACAAAAATTAATCAGAAATCTTATTTCATTTAAAAGATATCAAAATTTCAAATTTTTTGGCGGGTTTGATTGACACATCCTTACTAGTAGTTCATTGAATTTTCTCTCCCCAGACACATTCTCTCTCTCCATAAGAAATTTTGGATATGCAGTCGCAATATTTAGTTTCTTCCTAAGTCATCGATTTACCTTAATTTCCTAAAGTTACGACATAACTTGGGAATATCTTAAGATAAGACAAGGTTAGTGAAACAGATAAGTAATGACATAGGAAAAAGTTCCTTCCTAAGATATAACTTAGTCCTAAGTAGGCTTTGTGAAACAGGCCCCTGGCATTTTCATCATGATTTCAAAAGCATGCACACAGTGCCTGAACAATTATAGTAGAAATACAGTGGGGATTGTAAATTTAGGTTTGCACCAATCCAATATGGGGATTTTGTTTATTATACCCCCCGCTTGAAAATAGTATAGTAAATTGGTATTTCAGTCCGTCCGTCTGTTACGCTTTGGGGTACTTATCTCTTATCCTTTTTAACTCCTCTCATACCACTGAAGGAAATTTAATGAAACTTTCACAGAATCTTTATTACATATTGCCATTGTGCACCTTTTATTTTACTTTTTGATCTGACATATATTTTGGATTTTCCAGAGGAAAACATGGACACAGCCATTTTATTCATATGGGAGGTGGGGGTATCATTTAGTGAGCTCATTGCTCACAGTACCTCTAGTTTTTTAGCAGTTTTTATTCATTTCTTTCTCAGTATTTTGAAACCTAGCTAAAACATTTTCTAAAACATAATCTTATCTGAGGTTGATTGAATATCTTAATAAAAAAATAATTTTCCTCTCTTTCTCTTATGTTTTGTTTGGCTATATATTTATAAGTTCTTGTTTCCTGTCGCAAAGAAAAAAGTGGAGAAGGAGACATGGTGTCACTGATATAAATATCTAATATTGTATAAAGTTCTAACAATATAAACCCATCAAATCCCACCAAAATTTAATTAAGTTTTCATAGTCTTAAAAAAAATAGGGAATTTTTTCCACTTTTTTTTTTTTTGGTGTTATCAATAACTTAAATTTAATTCTTATGTTTGTAAACTGTCATTATTGGTGGACATATATGTACAATACTGATATGCGTGTCACATGAACATTGCTCGCTCTTGTTTTTGTTGTTTTTTTTTTTTTTAACATGTTCTGGCTTAAGGAAGATTGCCACACTATTTTATATGTATATATTTTTTGGTAAAACTTAATTGTAATAAAAATCTTAATGTTATTTACATGCCATAGGTGCTTGATGTTTTAAACTTATTAATTTTTATACAAATATTCCAGTTACTTTGTATAATACATAGTGGATTTTTTATTTATGAAAAATATATAGGCTTAAAACATAAAGTGCCAGTGTTACATGCTGTGGTAAGGAAGGGGGTCACATACTTTATAAATTTAACAAATGAATCAATATATTTTTTCTTATTTTCTTATTCAAAACCTTTATTCCAAGTAGGGGGGGGGATTGTGAAAAATATGTACATGCAATGTAGACCAAAATCTGGTTCAAAGTAATTGTGAACCCTATCTCCTCCAAACAAGTTTACCTCCTTGCAAATTGAAAGACCCCTTCTACTTTTCACACCTTTCCTGGACATGACAAAAGAACTGTATATTTCTTGTATATTCTATGCGAATTGGAAGGTTTTACAGTTTGACACCTGGCCAGGAGAACAATAAACATGCGACTTCATAGGTACGTGTATTATACCAGGTGGATTATCACCTGATCTTCCTCAGATTCTACCTTAGATCTGATTTATACAGTACACATACAACAGCATTTCAGTTGACCACCACCCCTCCACAACATATTCCATTAATTTTCTTTTTTGCACAACTGCCTCTATATGTCATCATTTGCTTTAAATATAAAATTAGCTCATATCCTAAAGTAATCCCCAAAAAGTAGATGAACTTTATTTATAAAAGTAATCTTATTTGTTAACTTTAATTTTTTCTTTTTAATTAAATTAATATTTATTGTCAAAATTTCTGTTTACCAAAAATTATGCAGTATTTATTATGATCACATGATATACATGTAATCATGATCTAAGACTACTTGTATAAAAATAATTAACAAATCAGAGGCGGCAGGCCAGAGGCATATGCTTTTAAATTCAAAATACTTGTAAATTTCTCGTCTTTCCTTCTATTTTCTACTTAATAATCATATTCTCTTCTTCTTATGATACCTATGTAAATTGGCAGAAGAATAAAATGCATGCCATATATAAAAACTAACACCTAAGTTCACCTGTTCGTTACATATAGCTGCAAGACTGCAGCTCTAATCAGAAAAATTGGGATGGAAAACCTAGAGCTACAGTGCCATCTATTGAAAAAAAAAATTTTACAAGTCTGTTATTTCTCTATTTCTTTCTCTGTTTACATGCATTTAAACTAGCTGCCACCTAAAAATTTCACTGGCTTGTCCTAGCATACTTGATTTTGCAACTTTATAATATTCCACTGCAAAACATTTCCCAAACCCAATGTTTACATACCTTCTGAGCCTTAAATTTAGATTATCAAAATTTTCACAGATTTATATGCATGTTTTACCAGGGTTCATGTATATACTGCCGTATTTTAGAGCTACATTGAAAGAACATATAAATGTCCTATGCCGAACCTGATCTAGAATTTAGTTTAATTTAAAAAAAAAAGAAAAGAAAAATAATTTCCTTTAATCCAAAGTACTCGATCAATTCAGGAGACTTAAAAAAAAATCAGGTCGGTGGATCCGTAAACCAAGAAATAAAAAAAATGTCACCTTATATATGATCAATCAGAAATTTTGAATCAAGTCAAAAAGTTTTATCAAGATTTATATTCTAATACAGATTATAGACTGATTGATATTGATTTAGAAGAAATTATTAACTCAATTGAAATTCAAAAATTAGATAAAATCACCTCTTTGATTAAGAAAAAGATATTGAAGAAAATGAAGTTTTACAAGTTTTAAAAAATATGAAGAATGATAAATCTCCTGGAAGTGATATATATATGGTAAAGCTTAATTCACAACTGAATTTTTTTTAAATTTTTCTGGAGTGATCTTTAAGTCTACATACATTATGCGAGCTACAAATTGCATATTGTCAAAAAAAGAGAAATTCCTATTTCACAAAGACTAGGGATAATTTCATGTATACCCAATGGGAATAAACCCAGACAATTTTTGAACAATTGGAGACCATAACTCTACTAAATTACAGAATAAAATATACTCTGGATCTTTTGATTTCAGACACTCACACTGAATTCCTAAAAGGAAGATATTTTGGTGAAAACACCAGATTTATTTATGATTTAATGGCATACACAGAAGCTAAAAATATACCAGGATTGTTGGTTTTAATCGATTTTGAAAAAGCTTTTGATTCAATTTCATTGTTCATGGTCTTTTATTTATAAAGTATTGAACTATGTTAATTTAGGAAATAATATAATAAATTAATTGGATAAAAATTCTTAATACAAATTTTAAAGCATCTGAGTTTTGCAATGCAGATTTTTATCAGATAAGTGACATATATTATATTCATGGTGATGGGAGGGGCTTAAATAAAAAAAAAATCTCTGTGCTGGTAAAAATCTCAAATCTACCAGCCCATGATAGCAGGGACCTAGCTACCCATGGTATATACTTTTGTTAAAAAAAGGTGTTAAATGATCTGTTCAAAGTACTAGTACTATTTACAAATATATTAATAAAGTTTAGCTAAACTTGTTTAGAAATTACTATATAACTTTAATTTACTAATCAAAATTGAATTGGATAAGATAAATACAGTGTATAGGGTAATTTAAATTAGTCTGGCCTGAAATGGAAGTAAATGATCACCCAATCCTACATGATCACAATGATTTGATCAGTTTGTGTATAGTACACACCATCAGGTACTGTTAGTAGAGTTTGTGTTTGTCAGACAGAGTGGGGGTACAGGTAAATCATTTGCGATAGGTATACAGTATCAGGTGTGTCTTGCAATGCTCAAGTCTGGAATATAATTATCAGTGTAGATAATTATAACTTCAAGAATCAGGACTATTATAATCATAATTAAAGGTAAGAAGCTGACTTATACCCTCTTAAATACTTACATGAGTGTGGTTGTTTTTTGTAATGTAGACCTTTGAAGCCATTAGGTCATGATCATGCTAATATGAATCAAACACTTTAAGTTATGAAAATGTCAATTGTTGTGATTTTGTAGGCATATAGTTTCCTCCGTACCCTGTTTAAATTCTAAAATCAAATAGTTTTAGGATAAAAGTAGAAAAGGTGTTATTACTGTTAATCATGTTAATAAGTAACCACTGTACCCATTGTAACCCGGCTACATTGACAGTCCTTCAGAAATTTTCTACTTTCATTTTCCAATGGTTTTGTACTGTACCCTAATTGTAACCTTATTGGTAAAGGATAAATAGAGGTGTACCCTAGGGTACAAAAGTATCACCTAAAAACACAGTACCAATTTCTTGCCATATATGGGGGTTCGGGGCTTGGTTGTTGGTAGTGGCCGTCCTAGCTGAAAGTACCCCCCCCCCCCCCGCTACTTTTAACTTTTATAATTATTAATTTATAATCTCACATCAAAAGATGTTAAACCTTTAAAAGTACATTTTTTTTAATTGCGAACGTTCTACAGGAATCCTTAAAGGCATGAAAATGAGTTACAATTATAATACATGTATAATTAACAATAACCGTCCTTATTTTTTTTATATTTCAATAGTGACTGATGATTGAAAAGTTCGGTGTTTAATAATTAGTTGCTTATAATTTTTGGGGGGATTAAAATACTACTAGAACTCCCTCCTTTTCTGGTTTTAATTAGATTTTGAGCCTGCTATCAATATACATGTACTGTATTATTACTGGTGGACCTTCTAGACGTTTCTCTGTTTGCTACATGTAGGCCTAAATTGTACTTGAAACTTCTTTGCCTTTAGCTAATAACTTTCCCACATCATTTTAACAGGTAAAATTCATTTGTTAAATGAATTAGGATGTTGAAAATCTTTTTCTTAGGAGAGTTACATGTATCTCAAGATGGAATAAAACTTACATCTAATCAAAGGCAAGAAAATATAATAGTATTTTAATTCAGTATTTACTCGTGATGGGTATAAGTGAGGTCATGGGAAAAATTATGTCAAAAGTCAACTAGATACTCGTTGATGTACAGGGCTGTACTTATGCATATACAGCTTTAGCTGGTCCCGCCCTGTATTTCTTTTAATGTTTTTTTTTTCGTTAAGAAATCTGGTAAGGTATGCTAGTAAAAAAAAATCCCGGTAAGTTTATTACCCTAACGGAAATTACTTTCCTACAGGCCTGAAGTTCGAGTATATTAGTCAAATTTAAGAATGTCACGCATCTTTTTTAAAAAGAGTAGCATGTCGGGGAATAAAAATAAAGTAATGTACAATTTAGATAAAGAAAATTAATGTTTGTTGAAGTATTGACAAACTTCATACCTTTATATAATGAAATCAACAAAAACTGCACAAAAATACAATCGTGACAATTATACAATTAATTCTTTTAATAGATTGCCTCAGGTTAGCATCCACTACTTTAAAAGCCGTTGTTCTTCAGGAAAACAAAATTATGCAAAATATTATAGACTTTTCTTTATCTAGAGAAATGGCCTTTGGAGAAAAGAATGGCTGAAATTTTTAAAGTTTGTTAAATATATGTGCATGATCATATGTGCATTTAGGACCCTACATTGTAATTTTATGCGAAAAGTGCAGACGTTTACTACACGGGAATCTGCGTACATATAAACAAAAAAGGAAAAAAAAGTTTTATGTAATGAATATTATAACATTATTTAATAAATGCCTTTGTATAGTACGTTGGATTACAAATTTCACACAAAAACTCATCAAGACTATTAAATACAGTGTTGATTTCACATTGATCTATTCAGTAATTCTGATTTAATATAATTATACACGACGAGAATTTAGATCTCATCAATACCTATAGAAAATTATTTAATTTCTAAAGAGCATAGTTTTTTCAAATCAGTAATGAAAACTGAAATAAAAATTCTAAATAGTTCGTTCTTTCATTGAACATCTTAAAATAAATGTATGTTATTTTATAAATATGTTCTCTTGTATAACTTTGTTTATGAAATATACAATTTTTTAATTGATAAAAAAACACAAATCGTCATCTTAACTCAAACGAATTTTCGGTCGGAGGCTGTGTGTGTACATGCTCGACAACAGCCCATTGTTCCCTTTAGGTAGAAAACCGTCTCAATTCACATAGAATATACAAAAAATACACAGTGACAGGTGTCTTCGCGGCACGTGTCTCCACCTGATATGGCACGTGAGGACAGGTGCCCGTAGTTATTACACAGGCCGACTATAGTGATTTTTTCCAGTGTGGTTTTATTTTTATTATTTTTTTTTTTGAAGGGGGGGGGGGCTTCTCTAGGAAAAAATGAAAAGCAATCCACCCACCCCCAATAATAATAATAATTTATTAAATAAAAAAAAACAGTCTTACTAAAGTAAAATACTAGTATGATAATACTCAGCCCCCAACCAATTCGATGGATTTTATCTGACCAGTTTACATTGATCTCTATGTAACCATACTTACTCTTCTATATTTTGTTTTTTTTTTTAAAGGTCAGACGATACGTTTCCTATTAAGTATCTGTTTTGTGAATCTTCATATTAATGTATAATAAATTTGTATAAAAATCTTTATTACTTTCTAAACTGGTTTTTAATAATTTGAAACACTAAAAATGTAATTGTGACAAACCAACTGAAGAATTTTTTCCTGAAGGATTACCCCGGTATATAAGAGATGCCAACCTCTGGTATCTCACACAAAATGCCTTGTAAGGTACCTTGAGTTTTTGTGAATACATGTTATAATGTAAAAAAAGTAAGTCTTCAATGTCAAAATATTGGAAAAAATTATAATTATATTATTGAGGAACGTCTCATCTGTCCTTAATCACTACATTTTATATAATCGCAACTTGACATATTTCTTTATTTACTTTTTTATCGATCTTTTTACCTTTTCTGTAAATAATATCATTAAAGGCGCCCTTCGCTCTTGCATTTTTTTCAAAGGAACATTCAACATAGACAGCTTACAAGAAAGTGGGATCAGAAATGATTGATATCTACATAACTGCACTTAATTTTCTCTATTCCATTTCATGCATTCTATACGAGTTTACCAAAACTTATTTGATAAATTTTTAATATTAAATTGCGTTCACGGTGCTGAAATATTAAATTTTATCACGCAGAAATACACATCTAGTTATTTTAACTGTTTGAAGGGAAGTTAATTATTTTGATACAGCATGTAAACACTTTTGAAATATTTCTATAATTGGTAATCATATGGTAACATCAGAAAATATTTAACTTTTTGTAAAATAAAAAAGTAGGTGGGTTAGCATTGAGATATACTTTCAAAGTTTCTCTACCTGGGAAACATGGGGGAAACTACACATTGGTGGCTTCCATGACGGGAATCTATATGGAAACCACTGAGGCATGTTTCCATGGTTTCCTATCTTGGGAAACTAACGGGAAACCACAGGTTGGTTGTTTCCATGTCGGGAATCTACATGGAAACCACCAGGGCATGTTTCCATGGTTTCCTATCTTGGGAAACTAACGGGAAACCACAGGTTGGTTGTTTCCATGTCGGGAATCTACATGGAAACCACCAGGGCATGTTTCCATGGTTTCCTATCTTGGGAAACTTACGGGAAACCACCGGTTGATTGTTTCCATGTCGGGAATCTATGTGGAAACCACTATGTGGTTTCCATAAAATGGAAACTATATGGAAACTACTGATGTCACGATTCCCATATGTTTCCATCGGGTTTCCAAATTTGGGAAACCTGGCTTTTCATCCTGTGGGAGAAATTTTCAAATGTAAGTTAAATTAATGATGAGGAACTAAACTTTCAAAATACTAGTATATCAAATAAATATGATTTTTCAAACAAACTAGAACTTTGTTAGCTTTTAAACGCTTCCTATCAAAGTGCAGATTTGAGCCAAAAATCCATAAAAAGTATTTTTTCTCTCTTAGTAAACGATCAAAACTTTTTGTTTTTGTATCATTTTGTACATTTATAAGACTACTTTATTATATGTGAAAATAAGAAAAAGTTAAATATAGGAAGCATATGAAAATAACTAATATATCCTAAAAAATTAAGAAAAACAGAGAAAATTCGGATTAGCCCCTATCCAGTTTAGTAAAATTATTTATGTTAATTTGGTAATATTATGCTATAGACCCGATATAGTAATATGTTTTTATGCAAAAAGAACAATCTTTAAACTTCTGAAATAGAAGTAGGTATCACGTGATTAGCAACAGTATTTTTTTTATTCTTAATGTCAAGGAAAAAGATGATGACCTTGACCTGAACTTGCCTCTAATATAAAACGGTCAAATTTTATCTCACTGATATTATCACTTCCTGATATTGTCTTCTTGATTCAGTGAAAATTTCATTAATTTTTAAATATTAGAAATATGAGAAGAATCCTACCTTAAGATTGAATTTTAAACGATACCTACCATAAATAATGTCGGACAACAATAGTCGAGGCAATTCTTCCCTTCTCTCTATTAGGTTTTTGTTTTATCTTACCTATAATATGGCACCAGTCCTGATGTGTCAGTAGCACATGCAGTTGTATATGTTTCTTTGTATATTTGTATGCTGAACACATCGAATCAAAGAGCATTGTTCTGCATTTATGACTTAGAAAGCAAACTATTAATTAATTACGTGTTTTACACATTTTTATTTCGAATTGAGAATAAATATACAACACTTTACTTATTTTCAAATAAAAATCAGTGAACAGCACCTAAAGGACTTCAACTTTTCTATCTTCAATTTTCCCTACTAATGTAGCAATCAACCCTGCATCTGTGGTTAATGTTCCCAAATTGATCCAATATTCTGTCTACGATCAATTTTTAAAATTACAAAGAAGTTGATGAAAC
>NW_026940443.1:0-12031 GCF_032062105.1 Saccostrea cuccullata
TGTAGCGTTTATTATTTTCCGAGCATGTAAATTCTACATAATTAATATTCCATCCACAAAACTGTACTATATTCCTTTTCTCGTAAATGAAAACACAGCGTAAAGTTCACAATTTATTAATGGCGATAAATCCAAAACATAGAAAATAAACAAAACAAACGAGTGACTTTGTCAAAACTTTCCTAACTACTCCTGCGTTTCTACAATTCTTCCCCTTATATACTGATTAAACTCACTCCTCCCATGACGCAATAATTTAACTCCTCTTTACAAAATAACTCCTCACTTGAAATATAAATACAAAATCTAGGTCAGTGCAGAGGAGTAAAAGAAATAAATAGGTTACCGAATTACATGTTAGCCAAATAATAGAATACTGCAGTTAACTTTAAATAATTAAACAGTTTATGCAAAATAATATAGAGACATAAATATGAAAACTATAAATCTGCTACACTTCCCCCCACGCAAGTTTTGACCCCGTCAAAATAAAATTAGCAATAATTTAAAGTAAACAATAACAAATAAAGAAAAATGTCAATTATGCACAATATTTACAATATTTACAGTCAATCACAAACTTTAATTGCTGTTAGTGTTCTGTCGTCTCAGTGCACCTAAGAATATGGGGATCTCCTGCAGGGCTTCCTCCGTCACTTTTGCTACATCGACTCCTTTCGGGTCAAGTCCCTCAGAAAAATAAACATCCAGCGATCGGTTTTCACTCAATATTTCACTGTTTTTGTACTTCATAGTTTTGGTCATTGTTAATCCAATGGTATGTGTTATAGTCACTGTGTTGTTATCCTCTCCCTGTTCGTCAGCGATTTCGTCATCATCGTCTAGTTCGTCACTGGATATCTCGATCAAATCACTTTCACAGTATTTTATAGTGTTACTGTCACTTCCTGCGTCCTCTTGCATTACAAAATCTTCTTCGTCACTCGATATGTCACTGTAGTCAGGGTGTTTGACAATTCTATCACTATAATCCATGATGAAAAGTTTACAAATCAAATGCACTTAAATCGAATTCCCTAATTAACTGTTTAGTATAATCCTCATGTCTAGCAGTAACATGTCTCTTCAGATTATCAAGTCTCTTAAAACGTTCATCACAAAATCCACATTGAAATAATTTTACGGCATCTTCATGAAGTTGTTTAAAATGTCTTCGGAAATTGTCTAATCTGGTAAATAATAAACCACACTTTTCACACAATACTATCCTCATAACGTTTTGGTTTTCGAATGGCCCTTCCCCGTCTTGTTTTAGTAGATGTACCCCGTTTTTGTGTATCACGTGACTGGTCGGTCGGAGGAGGCTCTGCAGATGGAATACACAGGCCGCGGTTTGTCTTTGGCGCGCTGACTTTTCTCATGCGCGGGGATACGGCGGTCTCTTTAGAAGTTGAGGAGGGATCCAGCTCGGGCATCTCTGTAGTTTTCTCGGGTATTTCTTTGATTTTGAGGAGGTGTTTTAGTTTAAGCCTTGCAGTTTTCCGTATTTGGAACGATTTTAGGTTGTCTGCGTGGACAATAACGGGATTAGATTTCCTTGAATGTCTAATTTCGAATAACACATCACTTAATTTTTTAGTTATAATCCAAGGTCCAGTCCAGTTCCGAGCTAATTTAAGCTTCGTTCCCACTATTTGTTTTGGCTGAAATCTTCTCACGATATCACCTTCATTGTAAGTTTTTCGTACGGCAGTTTTATCGTAATTTTTCTTTTGCCTCCGGACAGCTCCCAAAGTTCTGTCTCGTGCTAATTTGTGTACTAATTCTAAGTTTTTACACAAACTTTTCACATATTTCGTCTCTGTTATCTTTTCTCCTTTTCCGATTTCTAGCGATTCTGTTTGTAAATCTACGGGTACAGTCATCTCCGAACCAAACATCATGCGATAAGGTGTAATCCCAGTTGTGTCGTGTACTGAAGAGTTATAAGCCATCACAACGCAATCAATGTAATCATCCCAGTCAGTTTGTTTCACATTTATATATTTCGACAACATATCTTTAATTGTCCTGTTTAGTCTTTCCACCATTCCGTCGGATCGAGGATGAAATGCAGTTGTCCTTGTTTTTGCTATATCAAACATTGAACACAAATGTTGAAACACTAAACTTTCAAATTGTACACCTTGATCACTATGAAATTCATATGGACATCCGTATCTTTTAATCCATCCCCGGAAAAAGACAGTAGCTATTGTTTTTGCTTCCATGTTCGGTATAGGAAAAATCTCCGCAAATTTTGTAAAGTAGTCCGATATAACTAAAATATATACATTGTCATTTGCAGTTTTAGGAAATGGGCCGGCTATATCTGCTGCGACTCTTTCAAATCTTCCACCAGCAATATACGTTTCCATATAATTCCGTCTTTTTCTTCCTGGATTTTTCCTTTCTTCACATACATCACAGGACTTAACATAATCACGCACACTTTGTTTCATTCCCGGCCAATGATATGAACAAAGTAAAGCTCGTTGTTGTGTTCTGTGAATTCCCATATGTCCAGAGGTAGGTGCATCATGTAAATGCCACATGACATCCTCGCGCATTCCTTTAGGAGTACAGATACGCAATCTATTCTTTTCCTTTTCCATCCAAAGAATACACAATACATTTTCATGAATCCGAAGTAATTCCCAACGTGCATACCAAAATTTACACTCGGGGTTTAAGTGTGAAATTTCCTGGTACGAAGGCTTATTTTCTTTTCCGTGTTTTTCAAAGAACTTCAGAATGGGGAAAATTCCATCATCATCTTCTTGTGCCTTACGTATGTTTTCAAAAGTTAATTTTGCTACTGGCATTTCTACTCCTTTGGCTCGCTTTGGTCTATTTTCCACGCGTCCTTTCTTCTTAGTTTTCACTTCAAAACAATTTTCCACACTGAATAAATTCTCAATATCACAAATAATATTTTCGGTAGATGCAATATCAATGTCAACAGTACGCTTTCTTAATTCATTCACATGTGATTGTTGTTTTCCATCATAAACATCGTTGATTTTGCGATTGCATTGTCTACAAACGTCCTCACTGTCATGTTCACTTGGTTTGGGTAATCGGGATAATGCGTCCGCATTACTGTGATTTCTCCCTGGTCGGTGTATAATTTTAAAGTCATACGCTGATAACTGTTGAAGCCACCGACAAACCTGTCCGTCTGGATCTCTAAATCTGTGTAGCCAGGTTAAGGATCCATGATCAGTCCGTAAGATAAATTCCCGTCCAAGAAGATAATGTTTAAAGTGTTTCACAAAGAAAACAACTGCTAACATTTCTTTTCTAGTAACACAGTAATTTTTCTCATGAGATGTTAAAGTTCGGCTAGCATACTGCATCACTTTTTCTTCACCGTTTTGAATTTGCGACAATACACAACCAATCGCATCATTACTAGCATCGGTATCTAGCACAAATGGTCCACCATCTACATCCGGATATCCAAGAATTGGAGAATGCATAAGTTTGTCTCTAAGTTCATGAAAGGCATGATCACACTCAGGGGTCCACTTCCACATACAGTTTTTCTTAGTTAAGGCATGAAGGCATTTTGCTATTTCCGCAAATCCTTTAATAAACTTCCGATAGTAAGACATAATACCCAGAAATCGTCGTAAGTCTGTCACATTTCTAGGAATCCCTATATTCTTTATTGCCTCAATTTTCTTAGGATCTGTATGCACACCATGTCTTGAAACTACGTGTCCCAGGAATTCTATTTCCTGTCTAAAGAAAAAGCATTTTGTTGGTTTTAATTTCAGGTTCGCTGAATCCAATCTGTCACAAACTTGATTAAGATTTTCAAGATGTTCTCGGAAACTTTTGCCGAACACGATAATGTCATCCAGGTACAGTACAGCAATATTCCACTGCAATCCATAGAGAGCTTTCTCTATTATCCTTTGGAATGTCGCTGGCGCATTACACAAACCAAATGGCATAACATTATATTGATAGAGTCCTCCTCTCGGGGTAGCAAATGCTGTTTTCTCCTTATCTGCTTCCGACATTGGTACTTGATGATACGCCATATTTAAATCTAGCGAAGTAAACCACAACGATCCAACCAAAGCGTCTAAGTTGTCATCTATTCTTGGAATTGGATATGCGTCCTTTATCGTTCTTGAATTAAGTCTCCGATAATCCACGCACACTCTCCACGACTTATCCTTCTTTTGCACTAACACAAGCTGAGATGACCACGGACTATGGGATTTTTCTATAATCCCCAAGTCCTCCAATTTCTGAATTTCACTATCCAGAATATCACGCTTAAATAAAGGCATATGCCGTGATGCCTCCTTAAAAGGTCGCTCGTCACTCAGAACGATATGATGTTCTCCCAGAGTTGTCTGTCCTAAATATCCATTAGGATCAGCAAATGTAGCAACACGTTTCTGCAGAAACTTCTTGAACAAAACTGCCTCTTCCTCAGAGAGGTGAATTCGACCTTTTTCAAACACAGGAATTAAGTGATCTGGTAACTCCTTTGGACCGTTTTTCTCCACTAGATTAACTTCACTTGAATTAAGGCGCTCACTACTAGACACTTTAATCACAGGAGAAAATATTGCAATTTTAACACCGTGTTTAACTGTCACATCCGCTCTCCCTGGATTAAATAATCTCAAGTACCCGTCTAAGCTGTTTGCGCTTAACAGTGTTCTCGCCACCAGTAATCCATGTCGGTGTAGAAAATTTGACAATACAACTGGTACTCCTTCTTTATTTTCTGAGTATGAAAATTCTGTTCGAATTACCACTTCATGTCCTGATGGCACGGAAACATCCTCTTTTGCTATAATCCAGTTTGTACGTCTAAGACATGTGCTATTGTATGGAACTTTAACAAGTAATCCTCCCTTCTCGTGATCCCAGTTACATCTAAATTTTGAATAAAAGTCTACTCCTAGTAGATTTTGAGAAACTCTACCGACAAATACTCTCAAATCTGTCTCAAAGTCATCAAAGTTTAAAGTCATGTACGCTGTCCCTATTACAATTAAATCTTGGCCACTTGCAGTCATAAATCTCTTTTTAGCTGGCTCCAGCACTGGTCGATTCTCAGGAGGAATTTCATTGAATAGCTCTTCAGTTATAAAGGTATTCTTCGCTCCGGTGTCTACTTTCCACGTTACTGACGTGCCCTGAATCAAACCATCGACGTAAAACCCTATCTTGTTCTTACTGGCTTCGATTTTAAGACAAGATTGAAAATTTGCAGATTCTTCTGTCATCTCTCTTCTAATTTCAGCATCAAATCCCCTTTCTATGAAAGAATTATCATCATTATTGGTTCCTTGATAACCAGAAGATGAAGAATTTGCATCCAAATCGGTGCCAGGCCAGTTTATGTAGCCGTCCGACGCATGGCCTACTGCCTCGGCGGCGCTGCTTTTCCCTGAGGAACTGCTCCGCCATTCTGTCTCCTTACAACTGGTCTTGTTTTAGGACAACGGTTTCTCAGATGACCCTCTGACCCACATGTATAGCATCTCCTTTTAATGGTATTCACCTGTAGGTTTCTTGCATTTTGATAACTTTTATCTCCTATCTGATATGTAGGCTTTGCGTTCACAGCATAAATATCTTTTCTTGGAGTTCTATAATTCTTTGCAGATTGTTCCTCGCCTATCCGGATACATTCCTCTTGCATGGCTGAAGTAACTGCTTCTTGAACTGTTTTCGGTCGCGTTCGTTTAACTGCCATTCTGAACTCTTCGTTTTCAGAACAGTTGTCAAGAAATGTCTTCAGACTGTTTTCCTCGATGCAGGCTCGGTTACCAGGATAAGCTCTTCTGTACAGATCTTCTACAGCTTGTCCGTAATCTCTGAATGTTTCATTTGCACGTTTTCGGCGCAATTTTGCTTCAGCAATGTAGCTATCCTTTAAGGCTGTGTGTCCAAATCTCTCGTTTAATGCATCTGTCAAAAGCTTATAATTCCCCAAGGTATTGTCTGGCAGTCCGTACGCATAAGTCTCTGCCTGACCACGTAAAGTAGTCAACAGCACACCTCTTTTCCTTTGCATAGTCCACTGGTTTAAAGTAGCAACATTCTCAAAATATCTATAGAACTCAGTCCAGGTAGCTGCTCCATCTCCGGAAAATGTTCGTTTAACTGGAATACTTACACTGCTTCCAGTTTGATTAGTAATTCCCGGTGTGGCGACAAAATCACTTCTATCTCTCGGCGATATTCTCGGCGTTCTTCGTTGTCGATATCCGTCCCCTGTCCTTTCTTTAGATTTCCAAAATTTACACAAAACACTGATCAATATGACAACTACGACCAGAAAAACGAATATAATGATCAACTCTCGCGTAGCCCACAACACTAATTCTCCTGGAAAGAATTTATAGGCCACAAATGCTAAAGATGTACACAGTGAAATCAATCCGAACCAGAATCCAAGTAGGTATCTCCATCCTGCCGAATTCTCTACGTTCTCTTCCTGTGTAGCTATATCCGTTTCTGCTACTGGAGTGTTTAGGTCGTCTCCGTAAATCGGACAAACGGGTGAATCGGCCTCATTAAATTCTGCCAATAAGTTTCGACGTACAGCACTACGCGGGGGAGTTTGTGGAATATCTGTGGTTCCTCGAGGCGTAGTCATCTTAATTTTATTTTCCTCCAAAGGTTGCATATAAAGAAAACAGATAATTATAACATGTGTCACTAAAACGGAACTTACAAAGATATCCAGCCTGGTAAAATTCTAAAATTATATACACATCTAAATCCAAACGAATTCACAAAAATTCTATCGGTGTGACACAATTGTTTCCTTGAATGCCTTAATACGACAGCCGCAACATGGACATTTGTAAAATTCACTTTTCCCTCCGTTTGCTGTTGCGATGCATTGACGATTCTCAGATTTCATGAACATAACAAAGCAGTTGGGACATTCCTTTCGTTCATTTAGGTCAATCTGCCCAATAAGAATAAAATTCCCATTTTCCGTAATGTCATAATAATTCACAAATCTTTGTTGTCTTTGCGTATCCATAATTACGAAGTAATAAATCCCACATTAACAGAATGAATTATCACTGTAAAAATTCCAAGTGTAAATCCAGTTTTCTTTTTAATCCATATCACCATTAACGAAAATTGTATCCCACCGCTGGCCACCACTTGTAGCGTTTATTATTTTCCGAGCATGTAAATTCTACATAATTAATATTCCATCCACAAAACTGTACTATATTCCTTTTCTCGTAAATGAAAACACAGCGTAAAGTTCACAATTTATTAATGGCGATAAATCCAAAACATAGAAAATAAACAAAACAAACGAGTGACTTTGTCAAAACTTTCCTAACTACTCCTGCGTTTCTACAATTCTTCCCCTTATATACTGATTAAACTCACTCCTCCCATGACGCAATAATTTAACTCCTCTTTACAAAATAACTCCTCACTTGAAATATAAATACAAAATCTAGGTCAGTGCAGAGGAGTAAAAGAAATAAATAGGTTACCGAATTACATGTTAGCCAAATAATAGAATACTGCAGTTAACTTTAAATAATTAAACAGTTTATGCAAAATAATATAGAGACATAAATATGAAAACTATAAATCTGCTCTGTTTAAAGTTTCAGCCAATCAGATTGCAGCGCACCTACACGCACGTGTATGTATGTGCAGGGTGACCATACCTTCTTATAGAAAACCAAGGGAGTTATAGCTGTTTAAAGTTTCAGCCAATCAGATCGCAGCGTTTGTACACGCACCTGTATGCATGTGCATAGTGACCATATCTTCTTGTAGAAGTCCATTATATATATCTATGTTCCAAATCCCATCCTGTTTGGTTGAAAACCAAGGGAGTTATAGCTATTTAAAATTTCAGCCAATCAGATTGCAGCGTTTGTACATGCACGTGTATGCATGTGCATGGTGACCATATCTTCTTGTAGAAGTCCATTATATATATCTATGTTCCAAATCCCATCCTGTTTGGTTGAAAACCAAGAGAGTTATAGCTATTTAAAATTTCAGCCAATCAGATTGCAGCACACGTGCATGCACGTGATTTCATGATAATTCCTATATATCATTTTGTTGGATATCCTGATGCATGGCCTTCCGTTGAATTTCTAGATAAGATGAGATGTGATTTTGACTGAGATATTCGTTAAAAGAGAATGACATTAAGTTTTCCTTCAACGAATTTAAAGTTTCTCATTTTTATCACAATTTTCTGAACATCTTTTGTTCAATATGGCATATAGAAATACCCCCTCTTTTCAAGACGTAAAGCATGATAAAAAATAGCATTTTGGCCGCATTGCGACCTCTTAATACGTAAGATATGGCCAAAATTTTATATTATATTGTTGTAAGTTGTTAAAATGCAATCTTTGATTCTGTAATGTATCACAAAATATTGATCATAAAATAGGTACTGATTCAAGACTTTTGGCCCCTTTAAGCCCCTATTTTAAGGTGTCAGCCCCTTTTTCTTGATATCAAATGAAAGGTCTTGTAATTTCAAAGATGTTTTGTTCAACACCTATTTAGAGATTTCTTTTCGTTGTGGAGATATGCTTTATATAGATATTTAGGGGCCACTCCTACAAGTCCTTAATGGGGCCATTTTTAAAAAATTCAAAGTGTGCATATTATTAAGAATATTATTCTGACCATCTTTTGTTCAATATTGCTAATCAAAATATTCCCCATTTTCAAGATATAAAGCGTTCAAATATTTGAGTATTCTGGCCCTTTGTGACCCCTAATTACGTAACATATGATCCAAATTCTATCATATATTGTTGCATATTGTTTAAGATGAATACCTTTTGCTTCTATAATGTATCACAAATATTGATCATTTAAGAGTTATAGATAAAAGACTGTTGGCCCCTCTGAGACCCTAATTTGAGGAGTCAGCCCCTTTTTCTTGATATCAAATGAAAGGTCTTGTGATTTTGAAGCCTTTTTGTTCAACACTTATTCAGAGATTTCTATTCATTGTGGAGATATGCTACATAAAAATATTTAGGGGCCACTCCTACAAGTCCTTAATGGGGCCGTTTTACAAAAATTCAAAGTATGCATATTGTTTAGAATATTATTCTGACCATCTTTTGTTCAATATTGCTTATCAAAATATTCTCCCTTTTCGAGATATAAAGCGTCAAAGATTTGACATTCTGGCCCCTTGTGACCCCTAATTACGTAACATATGATCAAAATTGTATCATATATTGTTGCCAATCGTTAAGATAAATACTTTTGCTTCAGTAATGTATAACAAAATATTGATCAATAGAGAGTTATAGATAAAAGACTGTTGGCCCCTCTGAGCCCCTAATTTGAGGGGTCAGCCCCTTTTTCTTGATATCAAATGAAAGGTCTTGTGATTTTGAAGCTTTTTTGTTCAACACTTATTCAGAGATTTTTATTCGTTGTGGAGATATGCTACATATAAATATTTAGGGGCCACTCCTACAAGTCCTTAATGGGGCCGTTTTACAAAAATTCAAAGTATGCATATTGTTTAGAATATTATTCTGACCATCTTTTGTTCAATATTGCTTATCAAAATATTCTCCCTTTTCGAGATATAAAGCGTCAAAGATTTGACAATGTGGCCCCTTGTGACCCCTAATTACGTAACATATAATCAAAATCTTATCATATATTGTTGCCAATCGTTAAGATAAATACTTTTGCTTCAGTAATGTATAACAAAATATTGATCAATAGAGAGTTATAGATAAAAGACTGTTGGCCCCTCTGAGCCCCTAATTTGAGGGGTCAGCCCCTTTTTCTTGATATCAAATGAAAGGTCTTGTGATTTTGAAGCTTTTTTGTTCAACACTTATTCAGAGATTTCTATTCGTTGTGGAGATATGCTACATAGAAATATTTAGGGGCCACTCCTACAAGTCCTTAATGGGGCCGTTTTACAAAAATTCAAAGTATGCATATTGTTTAGAATATTATTCTGACCATCTTTTGTTCAATATTGCTTATCAAAATATTCTCCCTTTTCGAGATATAAAGCGTCAAAGATTTGACATTCTGGCCCCTTGTGACCCCTAATTACGTAACATATGATCAAAATTGTATCATATATTGTTGCCAATCGTTAAGATAAATACTTTTGCTTCAGTAATGTATAACAAAATATTGATCAATAGAGAGTTATAGATAAAAGACTGTTGGCCCCTTTGAGCCCCTAATTTGAGGGGTCAGCCCCTTTTTCTTGATATCAAATGAAAGGTCTTGTGATTTTGAAGCTTTTTTGTTCAACACTTATTCAGAGATTTCTATTTGTTGTGGAGATATGCTACATAGAAATATTTAGGGGCCACCCCTACAAGTCCTTAATGGGGCCATTTTTCAAAAATTAAAAGTATGCATATTGTTAAGAACATTATTCTGACCAACTTTTGTTCAATATTGCTTATCAAAATATTCCCCCTTTTTAAGATATAAAGCGTCAAAGATTTAGCATTCTGGCCCTTTGTGACCCCTTATTACGTAAGATATACTTAAAATTTGAAAATATGTTGTTGCAAATGGTCTAAAATTGATAAAAATCGAAAAATCGAGCAGAAAAAGTGATAAAATTTTTTGGTCACAAGGGGGATCGAACCCGGGTCGCCCGCGTGACAATCCAACGCGCTAACCATTCGGCCATCGGGATCGCCGCTTCGCGTTTTCAAACGCTAATATCTCGAGATTGGCTTTTTCGATTTTCAAACAAATTACATATATGGCTTCTGCAAAAGGGTCTCTATTCAATTCTAAAATAAAAATATTAAAAATGAAAAGTTGAAAAAATACGTTTCTTAAATTCGCTTCCGGTTTCGACCGGAAGTACTGACGTCGCACGAAAAGGCGATTCTGCAACGCTATAAGTCATGAACTATCATCTCCAATTAATCTTCAGCTCATATCTTAAGCAGTTTTTGCTATTAAATCAAGACAAAATTGCATTTTAAAATCAGAAAATTGCCCATATCTCACGACCGGAAGTGACGTCATAAAAACGATCAAAAACCTATCAAGATCGATTGATAAGCTATTACATATGAAAATTTCATGTAAATCGGCCGAGCCGTTCCCGAGAAATCGCGTGCACAAAATCGGTTGGAAGAATAATAAAAGGGTCAAAGTTGATGGTTTCTTAAGAAAGGTTTAATATAACAAGGATTACATATGTGAAGTATGAAAACCCTAGCCCTTACCGTTCAAAAGTTATGGCCGAGGTTTAAGTTTTTTTTCATGAGTACGGGAATCTCCAAGGTCGAAAGGTCAAAGTTTTTAGTATTCAATGAAAGGTCATGGCAAAAAATACAAATATGAAGTATGAGAGTACTAGTATCTACCGTTTAAAAGTTATGGCCAAAGTAAAAATTGGGCATTTTTGTGTAGAATGGGACAAACTCCAAGGTCAAGGTCAAAGGTCAAATTTGGTGGTACCCAAAGTTAGGTCTTGTCACAAGGAATACACATATTAAATATGAAAGTCATAGCTCCAATAAATGAAAAGTTATGGACAAGGTTAAAGTTTTTGCGGACAAACAGACAGCCAGATAGACAGACAAACGAACACGATAAAACTATGTACCCCGAATCTTCGATTACTGGGACATAAAAAGAAATGGTCTTCAATAAACTTTTCATATTATGATACAGTATAAAGAAGACGTTACAAAAATGAAAATGTTTGTTCTGATTTTTTTCATATTAAAAAATATACTCAGAACTGAGTAAAAGGGTGGAGTAAAACAAGAATTAAGAAATGTAATGAATACTGTGTGATAAATCAAAAGGTTATGTCTACATGTATAGTTTTTGCATTAGAATGTATATTTTACACTAGCCCATAGCTTTAAAGAGCATATTTTTTGTTGTTATACCCACCCCACCCCCTTAATTATTTAGGAGGATGTCTATTATCAACAAAAGAAACAAACAAAAAAAATAAATACCCTACCTTTATTTTTCTATAAGGAGGGACTAAAATAAGCTTAAAAAAATC